>NC_062525.1:8250422-8260422 GCF_022655615.1 Tachysurus fulvidraco
TTCATTCATTTTCTACCACTTATCCAAACTACCTTGGGTCACGGGGAGCCTGTGCCTATCTCAGGCGTCATCGGGCATCGAGGCAGGATACACCCTGGACGGAGTGCCAACCCATCGCAGGGCACATACACACACTCTCATTCTTTACTCTAAATATGTTATTATTATTATTATTATTATTATTATTATTATTATTATTATTATTATTATTATTATTATTATTATTAATATTATTATTATTATTATAAACAGTTGCATAGAATTTGAGCTCTGAAATTTGTTCTACCCTCCACAACATTCACCACTAGCACTAAACCAAATCCATCAGTCCTCACCTCGCTCCATACGAGCATGGTGCCGAACACGACCTGCAGGCCGTCGAAGAAGTTGTCGCCGATGAGGATGACCGTGGCTCCGCCGGTGGTCCAGCCTTCACTGGGGCTAATGGCCTTTATGCACGGGGTAGCTGCTTATGACAGGACAGAAAACATTCCGCTCAGGACCGTGCTTTATTATCACACAAGCAAACACATCCATACTCACACTTACACTCACACACACATCCACAAAAATACGGAACACACACACTGGTCCCTCACTGAGGGGCAATTAAACTCAAAAGCAGGCAAAGCATGAATGATCTGGGCCACGCAGCAACAAAAGGGCACGGCTATACATCAGGCTGCTCTCCTTTTTTTTTTATTTCTTTTTTTTTATTTCTTTTACAGCAGCTATTAGGAGGCACGCTCAAAAGGAGAGAAGGAACAGTAAGGCTGTTAATAACGATTCAATCCCGTCTACACGTAGTACTGATCTGACAAAGGGCCGAGAACAGACGCTCAATTTTTACCCACGATGCAAGTTTGACTTCAGATTAGAACTTTCTGTAGTTAAAACAAATGAATGATTGTAGCGCTGCAAGTCTGATGTAAGTTGAGCGGGGACTCTGTTGGCTTTCAGTGTAAGACGTGTGTGTGTCTTTCTGTTGGATAAACTTTACACAGAATTTTAGTGCTTGAAGATAATGGCTTTATATTTTAGATGTTTATGAACAAGCACTTGGGGCATCTTAGAGAGCAGAAGTAGGTTCGATATCAACATTTTAAAACTTTTACATTTACCTTTGTGTGGAAAAATAAAAATAAATGTTTCTGCTTTTTTTTTTTTTTTTTTTTGAGAGGTGGGTGGATATTTTTCTATGAAACTTTTGTCCCTATTATGCAAGGAGAAAAACAAATACTTATTCAATACTACAAATTCTTAAATCTCCGAGTGTCTACTATGGTACCAACTGTTAAGCATCACTGTGTGTTGTGACATGAGGAAGAAATTCAAGGCTGAACCTGAGCACCACAAAGCAGGCACAACATCTGATTTTTTGGGTTAAACTCTTTTCCTCTTTCCTCACCGGCTGATGAATAAATGAGGCTTGATCCTGTTCATATTATTTTGTTAAAACTAGAATTGCACCTTATCCTGAGCTCTGTATCCGTCTGCTCTCTGTATCTCCTCACTTTCGGTTCCTTGTTCTTTTTTTTTTTTCCTCCACTAGTTATTATAGAGGTGTGAGAGGGACACAATGGCCTCATGTTCTCCTGCTCTGTGTTCTCAGCAGCCTGGTTAATAATGCACAGGAGACACTCGGCCTTCCTGTTAAAAGTCTTTCAGCCGCAAATCGTCACGGGAGCTCCACGGTGACATCATCCAGCACGTCCCATTCCCATTTGCTCAGACTTCATCGTACCATTTTTATATTAAACCGTACAGGAAATTCATAACTGCAACTTGAATTATCATCTCCTGTAGTTTTGCTCCAATCATTTTTTTTATATCTTTAAAAGTCTTTATATTTTTATATAGTGATAAACTATGAACGAAGAGTGAAAAAATATAATGAGGATTTAAGGCTTATTAATGATTTTAGTTCAAATCTGAAACCGTTGGAGAGAAAATAGAATGAAAAGGAAATGACGGCTATATTTTATGATTTGTTTCGAAAATAACAGATTTCAAAATAAAAGGTTTTCCACGGCTCACGGGTTATAAAAGATGGTAAAATTTGATATTTTATTACTATCTTTTATTAAAAGATTAGATAAAAAATTTTAATAAGCAAGAAATAATGATGTACAATGTCTATAATAATAATAATAATAATAATAATAATAATAATAATAATAATAATAATAATAATGATTATGTGAGCATTGCATGTGGACTGTAAGGCCAGGTTCAAGTCCCTGTCTCCTTTTGTGTGTGTGTGTGTGTGTGTGTGTGTGTGTGTGTGTGTGTGTGTGTGTGTGTGTGTGTGTGTGTGTGTGTGTGTGTGTGTGTGTGTGTGTGTGTGTGTGTGTGTGTGTACAGCCAGGCCTAGTTAATCACCATTAGGTATTGTTGTGTTGAACAGGCCAGACAAGGCACCTCTCTTTGTTTGCCTTAATGTTGGACTAGTGGAGGTTGTATTTGTTCATTCCTCTCACATCTCCCAGAGCAGCAGAGGCTCCATGCGCTCCCTCTGTCTCTCTCTCTGTCTCTCTCTCTCTCTGTCTCTCTCTCTCTCTCTCTCTCTCTCTCTCTCTCTCTCTCTCTCTCTCTCTCTCTCTCTCTCTCTCTCTCTCTCTCTCACTCTCTGTCTGTGTGAGCGTGTGTGTGTGTGTGTGTGTGTGTGTGTGTGAGAGAGAGAGAGAGAGAGAGAGAGAGAGAGAGAGAGAGAGAGAAAGCTTGCCCTTAACTAAAGCTGTTGACTTCATGCTAATAAGTTCATACAAATTTTCATTTCTGAGGCTTGCGAGTGACATTTGCTTTTCTTAATTGCAGGCAGAGTGCTTGAAAGCAGATCAAGTCTCTGAAGACAGACACGGCTCCTCAAAGGGACTGACCTTCATCAACACTTCCAATTATAGCGAATCATTCACTAAAAATTACAGTAAACAAATTTACTTTGTGTAGGTGAGCAATCGGGAGGGACGGAGGAGGGGCTTGCATCTGTTTGTGTGTGCGTATATGCATGTTTGTGTGTATATGTCTGCGTGGGGTGTGTGATATAAAAGCAGACCCGCACGAAGGGAGAGAGAGCAGCTGCGGTAAGAGACCACGGCACGTTGCCTTGGAATTTGCAATGACTCCCTCCATCATGCAGAAAAAGAGATTGCAAGTCGCCTTCCCTTCTGCCGTGTGACATTTGCATACACTTTCAATACAAGGTAGTGGGGGAACATGTGTTCAATGGGAGGCGTGGCAAAGCGAATTACACAGCGATCTAACTCTATGCGAGCACAATGTGTGCAAGCACATGATGGAAAATGGAGAGAGCAGACGCAGAGGCAGAAGCCAAGTACAACACACTTCCAGGAAGAGGATGAGAGAAATAAATATTTATCCATGGGAGCACTTTTTAGCAAGGAATGTAGCCTGTGTGCGTATGGGAGGTGGGGGTATTTAAACGAGGGCTCACTTTTTGGCAGTGTGTGTTTAAATCAGGACAGTGGAGGGTTTCCTTAAATGTGTGGGAAGTGTGTTTGAGGAATATGATATTTCTGTGAAAGGTTGTGTCCACGTGTTGAAGCTGTCACCTGAAATTATCCTTGCTACAAGAATTCTAGGGGATTTTTATGATACAGTAATTACCTTATTGTCCCTTTTTTTTTCTTTGCACCCATCAGATTTTCTATACAAGATCTTTCTGTGCTCTTTTCTTTGGTTGTTTGTTTTGTTTTGTATTTGCCCAAACTCTTATAAAACCTGGACGCGCCACTGTTTACACTCAACCGTGTCACACTTGTCGAAAATCTATCCTGGACATCCAAAGGGAAGGTGACGAGAGTGTCTGAAGTGAAGCGACTTCAACTGTGTGTGTGTCCTGGCCTCCTGCTGTCTTCCCTTGTGTATTGTTTTCCCGGTGTGAAGCTCTAATCAGAGGCGTACTCTCTTCCATGGCAACGTGGTCGGTGCCGCCGCCGTGTTTGTCACCTTCCTACTTCTCCCCCAATACACTCGAACAGGTCCGCTCTTGCCTGATGCTGCCTCCCTTTGTTGAGCCGACGGCCAAACGTGCCGCAGTAGTGCTGGGGATGGCCAGATGGCAGGCTGATCCAGGCGCTGATGGGATTAAAGCTCGTACCTCGTGTGTGTGTGTTTGTGTATGTGTGTGTGTGTGTGTGTGTGTGTGTGTGTGTGTGTGTGTGTGTGTGTGTGTGTGTGTGTGTGTGTGTGTGTGTGTGTTGCCCATCTGGCCCCCTTTAACAGGCTACAGCCCTGCAGACGCGATCCGCTTGTCTTTATTGCATAAACCTAACAACATTACCGCCACTTGGTATGCAAATCAAGCTGGAACTGCAGGCCTTCAATGCACACGCAGAGAAAAAGAAAGTGAGAGAGAGAGAGAGAGAGAGAGAGAGAGAGAGAGAGAGAGAGAGAGAGAGAGAGAGAGAAAAAGAAGAAAAAAGAACGCTGTCTCTTTTTCATATCGTCTTGTCTCTTTCTCTCTGTCTCCTTCATTTAGCTTCGCAACCTTTGCAAATACTAAATCAGAGATTATCCGAGTGCCTCTTTAAAAACTTGGCATCCAGTGCGTGCGAGTGTGTGTGTGTGCGAGTGTGTGCGTGCGTGCGAGTGTGTGTGTGTGTGTGTGTGTGCGAGCTTCTGCACGCAGCAGGTGTAGTATTTTCCTGTCTGATTATGTGCATATGGAGTTGTGTCTCTATGCGTGTCTTGCAAATGGTTTAGTTTGTTGTTTCTGATCATGTGCATATGGCGCTGTGTGTTTGAAGCAGGCTACTGCAAAAAAAAAAAAAAGACCTCTACGTGTGAGGAGGCGAGGTGCACTCGGGGTCCTCATGGCCCATGAACGGAGAGACGTGTTATAGTGTGCAATAGGAGGAAGGAGGAAGATCCACTGGGGGCAGCAACAAGGGGAATTACTTTTAGTTGAAGATCAGAAGCCAGAGTAAATTCACTGTCCGGGAACATTAGCCCTTATTAGATGATTAGATAAGAGCGTTAGGGGAAGACGAGACTGTCTCTGATACACAGCAGTACCTCTCTCACTCTGTCTGTCTCTCTATCTCTTCCTCTCTCTCTCTCACTTGCTTTTTCCCGCTCGGAGCACTTATCACTTCCAAGAATGTGTTTCTAATCTCAAATACCCCAGTCTCTCCTCTTACTCTCTCTCTCTCTCTCTCTCTCTCTCTCTCTCTCTCTCTCTCTCTCTCTCTCTCCCTCTCTCTCTCTCTCTCTCCCTCTCTCTCTTTCGTGCGCTCTCTCTCTCTTTGTTATAGCTGTCAGCTGAAATGTGGATATGGATGGGATTATGGTTCACGACCGTACATGTCATGAACACGTGTGCCTGGATGTGTCTGTGCCGTTTTTACACATCCACACACTTATGAGCACATGGTAGAATCTGGCTGTTATCACCTTCTTTCCTGTCATCAACAGCTTCTGTATAGTCCTTACACATACACACACACACACACACACACACACACACACACACACACACACACACACACACACACACACACACACACACACACACATAAGTGTCGTAAAGCATCTTTGTTTTCTTGATGATTTTGTTTCTTGTGAAAAAGTTCATCTGAAAGAATTTCCGATCATAATTCTGAAAAATTAGCAGGAGCGATTATGGCGGGAAGACGGGAGAAGGCTGAAAGCGAGAGTGAATGACAGTCATAAGTCCAGGGTTGGATCTCTTCCTTCCCTTTGCACTAACTGTTCCCAGTTCGCTCTTAAAGCCCCTTATTAGGAGGCTAGTGGCAATATCAGCTCGGCCTAAATTTGACGTCTGGGCCGGCTGAAATCCCAGGTAGCTAAGTGGTGTGGAAGAAACAGGGTGTGCGTGTGTGTGTGTGTGTGTGTGTGTGTGTGTGTGTGTGTGTGTGTGTGTGTGTGTGTGTGTGTGTGTGTGTGTGAGAGAGAGAGAGAGAGAGAGAGAGAGAGAGAGAGTGAGAGGGGAGGACACCTTTTAAAACCATGGAGACTTTCTTTTTTTTCCTTTTTTTTTTTAAAGACTTGTTAAAACGGTTGCGGTTGCTCGTAGAAAAGCTGACAAAATTGCAAAAGAAAAAATAAAATAAAGAAAAGAACAAAACCAAGTCGGAGCTGAATATCAGGTATGGCTTCTACCAAATACAGAATTTGTTGAAACACATTCATCATGGACTTAAAAAAAAAAGACATTAGCTGAATAACAACAGTAAAATAGAGTAAAGCATGCTCTACAAATAGGGCTTTGAAGATGAGTCGCACCAACGGCGTACAAGCTGGGCCTCTTTTTTTTTTTCTCTCTCTCTCTTACTCTTTTTCCCCAGGGATGGAACGAGACAAGGGGAGAGGCTTCAACCTTCTTAATTGCTCTCCTAATTAAAGGCGGTTGCTAAGCAAAACACACCTACCATCAAATGGGCACAGAAGAGAGACAAACAACACGTCATGGGGCCAAACGGCTGCAGCGCTCAGGGCACCGGTGCGTAATTAAGCTATTTTCATTTCGTCCCTGTCATTAATAAACGAACAAATAAAAGTCCAGAAGAGAAAAAAAAACCAAATAATTTAGCGAGCTTTGCCTTGCAAGAGAAAGGGGGTTGCTAAATCACTGCTAATTAGCATATGGCCTCATATGTGTGACTCAAAAATGGTGTACATGAGCTGATATGCGATCATTAGAACAGAAAATTCAAAGGTTACGGTTTTAAAGCAGCGATGCCAAAAAAGATATGTTGTTTTGATGGCTTTTTGGTGCAAAGCTACTTGACCTTAGGAGAAATAGCAAAAGGCTGCTTAGATTTAAGATATTATATGTTTGGATTTCCATATGCTGGAAAATGCTGGAAAAATCAGTCAGTTGTTATTTCTGGAAGACATGATTATTTATTTATTTATTTATTTATTTATTTATTTATTTATTTATTTATTTATTTATTTATTTATTTTGTGATTCATTTGTCACCCTTGACTTAGACGTGGCCCAACATCATTCATGGAAAGTAATAATAATAATAATAATAATAATAATAATAATAATAATAATAATAATAATAATAATAATAATAATAATAATAATAATAATAATGGAGGAAGAAGGTAGCAACATAAGAGAATGAAATCTATCCCATGTGATCTATAGGTATATGCGTGTATGAAGAAGAGGGAAAAAAAAGACCTACTAAAAACTAAACTAGTCTTCATTCTCCTCTACTTTACACTACAGCCATAAGAAGCTCAGAAAAAGAAAAGTGAGGATGGAAATGCACCTAAACAGCAGAAGAAGGGAAGAGAAAGAAGAGGAAGAGAGCGGTAGAAGTGCTGCAAATAATAAGTTCATGTAAAATGTGCCTACCATTCTCCAGATAAGGAGGGGCCGTACCTTCAGAGGGGTCAAGGCGGCGGGCACGGCGGCCATGTTTGGAGTTGTTATGGACGAACATGTTGTCCGAAACGGCCAACACGTGACCGTCCACGTTAACTGTCGTCGATATAACGACCTGGAGAGAAAACAGAGTGTGGACGGAGGATTATTATGGTTATTAGTTTGTTTTATTTCTGTCATTCAGTCATTTCATATTTGGGAAAATTTCCGCATACCGTGAGAACGTCTGAAAATCAAGCGAATTCCAGACAAAACCGAATAAACCAGAGGTGACTTACTACAGAGACATAAGGATCAAGATGAAGGCTGACCTGCGGACCTCGCTTAGTTTCCTACCTCAGAGTTCAACCTTATCGAGAAAATAAATGACACTCTACTAATCATCGAGCAGCTGCTTTCACCGAGTTTTCTCAAATAAACCCCCGAGTCAGCAGCTCCCAAACTTGAGGGACCGGGGATCGGATTTGTTGAAGATGATGATTATTAATGACCTTTTTTTTTTTTTCCAGAACAAGGTATGAGCTTCAAAACGATGTGACACACGGGATTCTGACAGCGTGGGGTTCACAAACATCGCTCAGTGTCATTATTCGCCCATGGGAAGCATTTGTCGTTTAATATTTCATTATTATTCTCAAAAAAAAAATATGGAGAGACTCGACGGTTTTACAGGCACTTAATTCAATTAAACAATATTTAACGCTTTATATATCCAGAGCAGACTGAAGCAGGTCTATATGTCAAAAAGAGGTTTTTAACGCAGCCATGCTATATAAAGAAGATTCAATTTCTCACTTGATGGCTACAATTAGCCTTTGTGTGGATAAGAGCAGTTTCGCTTTCTATAAAAAGGATACACTTGGGCAGGAAGTGCGTTCGAGTGTTCTTTATATAAAGAACCTCTTTTCAAAGGTCTGTCACTCAAACACAGGTTTTGTTTTTTTTTCCTGTGCGTGTGTTTGCACTTGTGTGTGTTGGAGATCTTTGACAAACCTCCAATTAGGCATTAATCTGCCACTTGCGTGAACACAGACGGGAGAAGAGGCTCTCGTCTGCTCTTTCAGGCGTTAACAGTCTCTCAAACGTTGCCTGTGGCCCTCACACCCATCTGCATTGATCTATTGATATATTGATTAGTTGTTTTCTCTCATTAGTGGCAGTGAGAGTCAATGCAGAGATAAATGAGACTGGTGGGGTCAAGGGGTGGGGGTGTTTGGAGGTGGGGGGGGGCTCTTGAGAGGGGGGAGGGAAAAAAAAGAAAAAAGGAAACTCTTCAGTGAATTAGCAAAATCGCTATTCTGTTTTTTTTTTTGGTTTTTTTTTATCTGTTTGGCTCACAGTCGTGGTTTCAACAGGGGCACTTGATCTGACGAAGGAGAGCGTTTAGCATTTGAATGGAGACAAGAAGGCAAAGAGAGAGAGAGAGAGAGAGAGAGAGAGAGAGAGAGAGAGAGAGAGAGAGAGAGAGAGAGAGAGAGAGAGAGAGAGAGAGAGAAATCAGCATCAGAATAAACATCAGAGCAGCTTTACATCCCCCCTCACTCTGCAGCTCTGTGGTCTGTATCTCTATGAGGATGATGGATAGGCCGTGCTCCGGCCCCCACCTGCCAGAGTGAAGGATGAGGAAAAGAGGATCAAGACAGGAACAGAAAGAAGCACCAGAAGCACGACCCTGACACGGGATCTTTTTCTGGTGGAACATGTGCAAAATTTATTCTAGAGATGGCATTTAGTTGAACATGGAGCGATCAGGATAAGAGAAGAGACAGCCATGCTTCCGGATGAAGATCGGTGCTAGGAATAACGTAGAAGACCAATATGCTCCGAATGGCGACACAATTAGGATGAATACAGAAAAAAAAAAAGAATCATCTCAGGTAGATTCAGGTCAAAAATCATTAACGTATAAGTCCTGAGAACCAGAAAAGTTCTGGTTATAAATGGCTTCGTCGTCATCCTATAGGAGGAGTGACCTAAATATCTGAGTGCTTCTCCGAATACAATCCTAGAGAGAACGGACAAAATGTGGGACAGACTTCGAAGATGTTCTTTCAGGTCAGAAGGTCATCATTATGGTTCCCTTCTCTCCATCCTTTCTTTTTTTTTCTTGCTGAGGCAGCAAGAGAGAAGGAGCAAGCAGAGAAAACTGCACCGAGGGCCCTGGCGCCCTGTTAAGACCAGTTAAAACCTTCAGGGAGGAGAAGAGATTAGAAAGACAGAAAGAGAGGGAGAGCGAGAGAATCAGGTGGGCCATCAGCGGTGACGGATGTTTCTTTTAGTCACCACAGAGTCAGAAAGGACACTTCCTCTCACTCTGACTCTGACCTTCTGCTCTGGACACATGGATCAATATCATCTGCGGCCCTCGTCCTCTCGGCCCGCGGCGCATGAAAAATGGAAAACTCCACGGCGTGCCGATGCCTGGAGATCCTGTCTGGAGCGTTATACGTCTTAATAACACGGCTGAGAATAGAAGCTCACACATTTCATTATTAGAGCCTCGGTGTTATGCTGATACACAACGTGGAAATGCGGAGCACTTTTAAGGAACTCTGATATTTGTCTTTTATCCTTTAAAACGTATTCAAGATTTTTATATTGTAGCATTAGGAT
>NC_062525.1:8265422-8275422 GCF_022655615.1 Tachysurus fulvidraco
ACAGCTGTGGGTCTGTACTGAGTATTGATCATACAGCAACTCTAGCTGATCAGACCCCAGCCAGCCAGACAAACACACATACACACACACACACACACACACACATACACACACACATACACACAGATGCATGTGGAACAAGCTAAACTCTGATGACTCCTGACCCACAGTCATATCCAATACAAAGATAAAAATCTTATTTCCTCAGAGTCTTGTCTCTCACTTCCTTCTTAATGTCTGCCATACTGAGCATTTCACTACGCAAACGGTCCAGAAGAGACGCTCGCCTTTTTACATTTGTGAAAGAAATTGGTTTTGCAGATCCAGAAAGTTTCACACATGCTTTCACACTTCAACTCTGTGTGAGGTTGAGCGTGCTTTTTGTTGGTTTTAATGCGTGTGTATCTGTATATGTGTGTGCACGTGTGTGTGTGTCATGACATCATGGCTGGGGTTACAAGCGTTCTCTACAGGAACCAGATGGCCCATTGTGAGCTGTCCGTCTTTCCTTCTTTCTTTTCTCACTCCCTCTTTTCACGCTCTCGCCCTCCTGTGTGCCCCACAAGGGCGTCTCTCCCGATGGCATTGCTGCAGGCTTTTAATACACCCGCTCATTCCCACCTATCTCATACCCTCACCACACACACACACACACACACACACTCTTTTTTGGGGGCAAACAGTCAACAGACAACCTGTCTGCAGCCATGAATACAACATAATGTCACTAGAATCGCACACAGCTAATACACCATTAGCTTAGCTTAGTTAGCAGGATAGCTAACAACATTAATGTTGCTTTGTCCCTGTTAGCTGCTTAACTTAATGACCTAAATATTCAATGCTCAAGTGGTAATAATCAGGAGTTTATTCCTAATCTGTGTGTAACAGGAAAATTTTTATAATATTCATTCAAGCAAGAAGTGAAATTAGCAGTGCCTCCATTTTGTTTAGTTTTTTTTCTTCATAGAAAACAAATATGACCTCACCTGAGCCCTGCCCTTGTGTTTTATACTGGCTCATGCTTCTAAGACAGTCAATATGTGGAACAAAATTTCTCTGAATTCTTAACTTTTTAAAAGATCTGTAAGTGCTTTTACCTCAAGATTTGTTAGAAAGTGTAAGTGCTAGCATGTATGGCTAATATTTTTACATTAGAAATCATTGAAATGTATGTTTTCGGGCTTGAAACTGTAGTGTGGTCTAATGTGGTAATACATGTATACACAATGTGTGTGTGTGAGTGTGTGTGTGTGTGTGTGTGTGTGTGTGTGTGTGTGTGTGTGTGTGTGTGTGTGTGTGTGTGTGTGTGGTGCAATCCTTGCCGCCCTCAGGCAGAATACTCCCTTACCTGAACAACTCTGGAATATACAACTATCGCCATTCCTTCCTCTCTGCCTCCTCTTTCTCTTCTGACCCTCTTCCTCCCTCTCTTTCTGTCTCTCGTTCTCCTTCATTCTCTTTTCCTTTTCCTCTCGTCCCTCGCTCCTAATGTGGAACATGCCTTTGACATCATTCCCCGAGCGCATCACTGGCCCTGTCAATCAGCAGCCATTTTGTCTTCGACTGTGGCCTCATTAAATCTCTTCCTCCATCAAACCCTCCTCCATGCTCTCATCCCTCTATCTTTCTCTCGCTCTCTGTCTATCTCTTCCCTCCCTCGCTCCACACCTCCTCTTTGTGTTTACCTGAGAGCTGATCACAGTGTGTATGCTCCATCACAGAAGTCATGGGGAGATCTCTCCAGCTGACTTATTGCCTGCACTCTGGGGGGTCACATGCTGCCTTGTTTTACCCCCTCTCTCCTTCCTGCCTTGTTCATAAGGCAGTTTAGCAAAGGGGCTTTTATGAAGAGTCATTGTTGTAAATCCGTGCATGCCCTCCACCTCTGCACCCCCCCCCCCCTTTTTTGCCTCCTCTGCTCGCTCCACTACTAGATACAGAGCTTTGATGTGGGCCGCAGAGGCTCGAGTTTCCCTACGAGGAGATGGAGGGGTTGTGTCCTGATTCACCAAGCCACACATGGTCAGAAGTGCTTGTGTGTTTAGCTGACGTAGCAAAAAATGTATATATATACATTTTATATATATATATATATATATATATATATATATATATATATATATATATATATATATATATATATATATATAGCTCTACTTTAACCTCACCTTGCCATCCTCCCTCTCTTCTCCTTCTCTCTTCCCCCCCCCCCCTCTTCTCCCATCTAACATTCATACGTTTTCACAGATTCTTTCAAGATGGCCCTAATTAGGAACTGTCATCTTTGCCGATTTTAATTATTAATTAAAGACAGGAAGGAGAGGGAAGAAAAATACATTTCAAATCAGGCCAAGGCTATGCACACACACCCACACACACACACACACACACACACACACATACACACACACAAACATGCTAATGTGTGACCTGCCTGAAGTCTGGGCCATGTGGTCTGGGAGATGCTGATTAAAAACATATTAAAACATTATAAATGATTAATGCAGGTCCAGTTCGGAGTGGCAATTATTGGGTTTAGCACACGTTATCCAGCCTAATGACTACAGCATCACCTCTGTGTCACAACTCCCACACATCAAGCAGAGAGAGAGAGAGAGAGAGAGAGAGAGAGAGAGAGAGAGAGAGAGAGAGAGAGAGAGAGAGAGAGAGAGAGAGAGAGAGAGAGAGAGAGAGAGAGAGAGAGAGAGAGAGAGAGAGATGTCCAGAGTTTTTTAACAGTTCCATAGGTGCTAGAAGTAAATAAATGAAAAGCTACGGTAGCATGCAGCTGATGGATAAGTCCAGGCTGAGAAGTGTGCATTAATGGATTTCTATTAGGAATTAATAGAAGTTCATAGAAAGGAAGCTCACATGGGTCAGGCTGCTGTGTTTAAAAAGAAAAACGGATATTTTTCAGGTTCTCGAGTAGTTGCAGGGTTTAAACACAGAACCAAATAGATGTGGCAAAGTTAAAAAAGTTTACAAAAGGGTAGAAATGGGGATGGAGTTGGCACTTTTTTGACCCCTTTCTATATTTAAACTTCAGTGATAAAATGAACATCTCTTCTAGTAGTGAGAGCCCTGTTATATAAATAGATTTATTTAATATTTGTCTTTAAAATTTGTAAAATAAGTGAGCATACTTATAAAGTGTGTGATAGAGAGAGGGGTGTTTAGTATGACAAACGAGGTCATTTTACAAGCAAAATTGCGAGGCTAAAACAATAGAGCGAGAACACAGGGGCAAGAGGCCACGGAAAAACCGGCGAGAAGAGAATAAGGGCGAGAAATGGCAAATGAAGAGAAGCTGGATTAGGAGCGGCGGCATCCAGAGATGACGTGAGTGCCATATTTTGTGCAACAATAATGCGACTGGCAGCAGAGATCCTTGTTTCTGATTCATCTAGTGCCGTATGGCAGAGCTTTGTCAGTCTGCGCGCGATATAAATTATTCAGCCTGAGAGATGGCAATTACAGAGCCCTGCACAACCAAAATGAATATTTTATGAGGACTAAAACTGCTCTGGAATGAATCACACACACACACACACACACACACACACACACACACACACACACACACACACACACACACACACACACACACACACACACACGCAGTGTGCTTATACATGGAAGGGCTAGAGGCCGTGACTGCTTTCATATTGTTGACTGAAATCCAGAGAAGCCTAATAAGCAAATATATTGCAGGTTAACCTGACACTGTTGTGCTTGTTGCAGCTGCGGACAAGAATCGCGCTTCGCCATGTCCTGTCCGACAAAATCGCAGGCCCACCACAAAGATCTCAGCACTCAAACTGTTGTTTTATCCTTACATTCTTTTTATGACACTTATCTTTCAATGAGAAGGGCTTTCAATAATTTGCAGCTCTCAAGTATTCCATAACCTGCAGTTTTGTTCTTCTTCTTCCTTCCTATGTGCAGGACTAAAACTGAATATGCTTTCCTTTTGACCCTGTGAATATGCTCTACTTGTTTTGCCAAAAAAGTGAGAGGAAGAGGAGAGTGAACAGAAAGAAGGACACACACACACACACACACACACACACACACACATACACACACACACACACACACACACACACATACACACACAAACATAGTGAAAGGCTAATGGAAGCGGATTAGACTAGAAGCCTGCTTGCCCAAAGCATCGTCTGATAAAGGTTTTGTCTGTTAGGTTTCCTGCAAAAGTCCAGCTTTATAATGCTGAAACAAAAAATAACATTGTTCACAGGGCTCGCAGAAGCAAGGCGGCCTGCGTGAATAGGTATTGTGTGGGCCCAGCCAGTGATACCTTAGCTTTTGTGCTCCTGGAGCAGGTCAGGGCTATGACATCAGAGCCACACAAGCAGGCCTCTGTGCACTGAATGCAGTGAGGATTTCCACCATGGTGGGAAAATGCATCAGGAGAGACCTGGATTTTTTTTTTTTCTATCTCTGCACGCAAACACAACACAAGAACGCACACACAGAAACTGACACTTTTTAAACACACACGATCATGCACAGATATGCATGCACACTCAAACACACATCCCAGAAACTAGCACACTGATTCACTTTGGCAGCAGGTTTAACAGTTTGCTTTGAGGTGTAATTAATTGTCGTTAAACTTTTAATTTCATTCAAATGTTGTTAAGAAAAAGGTTAAGAAATGTTGTCATTAGGAATGATACAATTTTTACTAAGTTGTTGTTGTTGTTCTTTGAGCTGCTCCCCGTTCAGGGTCGCCACAGCGGATCATCTGGTCCGTATATTTAATTTGGCACAGCTTTTACGCCGGATGCCCTTCCTGATGCAACCCTCCAATTTTATCCGGACTTGTGACGCCACTGAGAGTTAACTTGAGTTTCAATTTTTACCAAGTTGCATGTCATAGGACGACTAGCTCGGGGTTGGTGTCTGTGTAACTTTTTGTATTTTCTCCTCATATCTGTGTGGATTTCCTTTCCAAAACATGGCGGAAGGACGAACATAGTGGAAAACTTTTTTTTTTAATAAAATGAAAGAAGAAGAAGAATGAAAAAAAGAAAATGAACAAACTTTTTGTTACTGTGAGAGAGATTGGCTTTGATGGTGCGTGAAATTTAACGCTTAAGACTAGTCTGAAAAGTGTAAAGCAATACCTAACGTCACATCTTAAAGTGAGTAAAACGGGTAGTATGGGAAAGTGACAGAAAAATGAGAGAGCGAGAGCTACTGAGATGGTGTGAGAGAGAGAGAGAGAGAGAGAGAGAGAGAGAGAGAGAGAGAGAGAGAGAGAGAGAGAGAGAGAGAGAGAGCATGACAATGGAAGCCCGTGTTAGTAGAGTGGGATCTGTCGCCTGATGTACAGTGAGCATGTGAGAGTGAGACAAATGCAAAAGGAGGCATGTCTTCACCGCTGCTTTGCCTCATCTGTCTGGAACACTCCAACTTTCAAAGAGGATTATCTACAAATAATAAGTATGTTCTTGCTTACTGGGTTGACATACGTGTCGTTCGGTACAGAAAAGGGAAAACACACACACACACACACACACACACACACACACACACACACACACACACACACACACACACGTGAAAATAGTAGAAAAATCTCTGTCCATGGAGGAAACAGAGAGATGTCAGGTTAATTTTGTAGAAAAGCAGCTGAGGTGCTGTGATTGTGTCAGCATACATGGAGATGGGCTGCTTCAGGGAGGCTCAAGGACCGGAGGGTTCTGGGGCGATGATCTAGGGGGGTTATTAAAGCATCTCACACTCATTCAGTGGTTTTACAGCCCCAAGCCTGGGGGAGAATCATTTTTCGATGCAACACAGGAAACGAGTCCTTTGTCTGCCACTAGGGGGCTATAAACTCACAAACAGTTTCATTTGACTATAAAAAGCAAACAATACAAATCTTAAATGTTATTTACAAAACACACTGAAAAGAAAAAGAAAGGTCAAAGGGCACAGCTGACCATATCTATATTTTAGATTCATCTCTACATAATGTAGTTAGCAGGTCATTCTGTCTTTATCATAATCACAAAAAAATGAGTCGCACAGATCAGAGAGATCATAGGGAAGAGAAAATCTAAAGCTTGTTACCTATGTACAATGGTAGTTTTCCACCACGAGCAGTCCTGGGTGTCCCCGGAGGGAGAGACCTCATTAATTGCTCCTGTAAGTGGGGGATCCGGCTTGGGGCCGAGATTCAATACATGAGCATTTATCCCTTCTCTTGCTCTCATTGCTGGGTCGTCATTCCCAACCCATAAGGTGCCTGGCGCCGAGCGGCTCGGATAATGAAAATTTCTTCAAGTATAAAATCCTTAATCAAAATGCTGCCGGTGTCATCTTGCACCGGCGGAGAATCGCGACTTAAATTAATATACAACAGAACCTTTGGCTAAATTAACATGCCCTCATTTGCCATGCGATTCCCCAGGCCGGGCCTCGGATGGAGGGATGAGAAAAGGAAAAACAGTGAGAGGGATAGAGAGGAACAAGATGTCGTTTCACCCCCGGCTATGAGCTTTCAAACGCACTCAGAGCAATATGTTGATGAAGGAAGAGAGAGGGGGAAAAAAGCATATTAATAAATAAAAAATGCTAACAAGCCAGGGGAAAAAATAAACCTTGTAATTGAGTGTCTTTCTAATGATTCACATTGAGATGACAAAAAAAGGCAATTATTTGCGCCATTTTTTCGCCGTGTTTAGACGCCGGATTTGTTGATGCGCAGGCTCCTGCACTCATCCCTGGTGGGTATTAGTGAACTCTGAGAAACGACGGTTTCAGCAAAAACATCACAGCTGAATGCAGATATTCTCCAGATATACTCGCCTAATGACCTTGGGGACCGAACATATGATATAGCTTTATATTTCACCCTAATGCTTGCTAGTGCAGCTCACAAACGCTGACAAACTCGTATCGGGCAAACACAACCAGGCTGTGATATGTGAGCACTTGTGTTGTGAATGAAATAATGCAGGCCAGGACGGGATGCTGTGATACACGGCCACGCTGACACCTTAGGGAGCGGAGAAGTCTCCATCCTACTTGCTCTTAACAATCCGTTCTGTTCCACTGAGCAGGCCTATCTGAATACATTCGCCAGTATTTAGCAGACAGGCGGTTATCTAATAGTAAATATAAATTTTCCTCCAGTGACGTTTCTCTGTGTTTTGACAAAGCTCCGGTGAGGTTACAGCATTGGCCTTGACAGGCGAGGCGTCAGCTTTTTCCTAACCACATGAGAACTCTCAATTTACTACGACAAGTCTCCCTCTCTCTCCGTGTTTCTTTTTCTCTTTCCGTCTCTCTCTCTCTCTCTCTCTCCCTCTTTGCCGAGGCGAGTCGAGCCCCATCTGCATGCGCTCAGATTAAACATTCAATTTGCTACCTGATAGGCCACAAGGTCCGCCACTTACCATACAAATGAAAAAAGTGTCACTGTCAGCCCCCCCTCCCATATTCGCCTGACCCCGCACCGTACTCGTCTAATAATCCTGTAATATTTACTTCAGGGAAATTATGACGCGTGGCATATTTATCTTCATGAAAAATGTGCATGTAAAATTGAAATAGCCTTTTGAATGGGGTGAAGATACAGTCAGACACTAATATGCTTCATGAACTATAAAATTTAGTCACAGGGTAAGACTGTATTACTGCTCTCACACACACACACATACACACACACACACACACACACACAAAGAGAGAGAGAGAGAGAGCGAGAGAGAGAGAAAGAGAGAGAGGGGCAAATTTCCCCCCCATGTTAAGCTGGTGTGAGCTCTGGCAGCCGATTCAGTGTGATAGTCATTACGCTTACATGATGGTACAAGTCAGCCCTGTCGGATTTCCGCGCCCTCTCCAGCTCCCTTGCATTAATCTCCTTCCCAATAAGCTATTTGCACTTGCTCGCTCACGCAGCCAAATTGAAATAAGGTGTAAATTTGCAGGTCTTAAATCCGAACAAGTACAGACAGATATTTTTCACCTGCCTCCACTCATTTTCTCACAAGTAAACACAACGCGCGTTCTCTTTCATGCTTTTCTGCTTTTGAAACCGTTTGTCTTTTCCCCCCTATTTTGTCCTGTTATTTATTTCCTTGTTTTATTTATTTATATGTTGATTTTTTTTTTTTTTTATTCCCAGGCACTACCTTTTTAGTCAAACGGCGTAGGTGAAATTTGAATAATACAGTCTCGCAGACAGCTGTTGGCTAAATCCATGAACGCTCACGTAGCTCTATGGAAAACATTGTTTCACATGGAAAAAAATGCCATTGATTGGAATTTGCATGGCAATTATGTTTCCAAAATAGGTAAACCAACGTAGCGTGAAGCGCTTCTTAAGCAAAGTAAGTTAGTGATAAGGAACTATTGGAAAATTGAAATATAAAGCCAAGAAAGAAGTTGGGGAGAAATGGATGGAGGGAGGGAGGGAGGAAGGGAGGGTGTGCGAGCGCACGTATATTTGTCTATGCCAGGTTGAGGTATGAGCGAGAGGTTCAGATATATGATCAGAAGAGTGGAGATCGAGATATATGAGCTCTAAACTTTGGCCTTTGACAGAGCTAAAGCAGGCGCCGGAGGTGAGGTGAGCATGATGGCTGACCTGTAGCCTGTGCAGCTGTTGTGCTGAGTGATTTATATCTGTACACATCTCTCCCTCCGTCAACTGCACCGTGACCTGCGGCTCTGAGCTACCTTACCACATTTATTCCTTAATACACAGAGAGAGAGAGAGAGAGAGAGAGAGAGAGAGAGAGAGAGAGAGAGAGAGAGAGAGAGAGAGAGAGAGAGAGAGAGAGAGAGAGAGAGAGAGGGACAGAGGTGATCTCAAGTGAATTGACTTGTGGAGATGATGATGACACTGGTCTATTTATCAGAACCTCAACAAGTGACCCACTTGGACTTTAGCATCACATGGACAACAGAACATAGAAGGGATTGTGTGTGTGTGTAAGTGTGTGTGTGGGGGGGGGGGTTAAGGTGTGTGTTTAAAATATGAAAATCATATTACGCAGTGAGGCAAAGTACAGGATAGAGAAATGCATGTAATAAACTAAAGTACACAGTAAACTAGTCATTATCCTTAATACAAAAAGTGCGATCGTGTCGAAGTATAGCTACTCCATCTTAAACAATATGTTAATATACATTTCTCCACCCCTTCTATTCCACGCTGCATGAAGGGAAACCTCCATTATTTCCACACTTTAATTCTCTGAAACTTTTAATACGTCACACCATCCAGGTCTTACTGTGTGTAATAGTGTGTTGGCTAGTTACACACACACACACACACACACACCTCTGCCTAACAGACATTATCCAAAGTGTGTAATGGGATGTGATATGATGTGATGTGCAATGATGTCACAATATATTACACCAAATAAAGTGTAAAAATTAGTCATGATGTAAAATGACTTTTTCAGCTTTATTACCTATAAACGAATGAGTCATGTATGAAACGATGTGGTATCAGATACTGACAGATGAAACAACATGGAAAATGTTTGTGTTTTTTTTTTAACGATTAGTAGCAGTGCAACGTGTGTGTGAGATAGTGAGAGGGTCTTTAGTTAATCAGCGAGCATCACCCACAGCAACAGTGTGGCATTTGGTAACGGGCTAATGGACACTCTTATGGTCGTTTAATGCATAATTACTTCTGTGACATCACATTCGCCCCCATGGGCTACTAGCCAAAGGTCAAACTGCTCCTTGGTGACTGAGTCTGCAGCAGAGTGGAGCTAAATTACGATTACTTTCTGTTCTGAAATAAATAAATAAATAAATAAATAAATAAATAAATAAATAATGAAGATGATGATGATGATGATGATGATGATGATAATAATAATAATGATGATAATAATAATAAACAATTTAGTTATCTATTTTATTTTATTTTATTTTATTTCGTGTTAACTGTACGGTGTGTATATGTGTGTGAGAGCCGTTTGCGCCATATGTCTAAGGC
>NC_062525.1:8580422-8665422 GCF_022655615.1 Tachysurus fulvidraco
ATTCATGCAAATGAATGTGACTAATTAATTAAAAAAACATTACTTATAATACACTTTACTTTAAAAAAAACTGTCGAATAAAATGAGAACGTAAAAAACTTTTTTATTATAGTTTATTATAGTTTATTATATTTTCATTCGTGTGCGCTGTGTCAAAGGTTCAGCTTTGGATCCTTTAGAAGATTCTTGTGCATAGTCTATGTTTGCTAATTAGCTTCTACTGTATTCACTGTTTCTTTTTTAAATAGGTTCAGGGAATAGTCTTCATTCACAGAAGGTTCAGACAGTGTGCTTAATGTTTGCAGTAAATAAGAAAACAATTTGATTTTGTTAATACATTTTGAATGAATGTCATTCTCATAAACACAGCTGCTTTTTAAGAATACATTTGTATGCTTCTATTCATGCATAATGAATAATGACGCAATCCTGTTTGAGAAATGTAGTTTGGTTGTTAGAATTCTTTCGGGTGTGAGTCTCACTGCTGCTGCTAAAATTGTGCCATTAAAAAACCATAAAGTCAGTGAGTGAAAAGCAAAACTCTGAGATTTTACTGAGATTATCTAAATTACGGAAGAAGAAACAGTCACAGACTGTCTATGTTTGGCATATGATTATCAGAACAAAACAGAAACAGAATTTCTAGAGCAAAACAAAGGATATCATGGTCATAAGGTGAGGTCAGAAACAAAAGACATCACAAGATCAGCATAGCGCTTGCCAACATTCAAAATGTATTATTGTTATTTTTAAAATAATTATGCTATTTTCTTCACCACCACTTTACAACTTTATTCATATTTTTACTCCTTAAAAAAACAAATGTTTTATTAATTGCTGCTATGAAATGTTCTGGTTTGTAGAAGACATTTTCTGCACACAATTTCATAAAGAATTCAAATTTCCTATAACTTTCCTTGAGCTGTGTCATATGACTTAATAAATCGTGTAATAAACATGTAATTAAAGATGTTATATGCTGTCATTTGAGTCTGCAGTGATAAAACAGTATCATGTTGCCTTTTATAATACTTTTCTTAATAAATCTAATCATGTATGATGTTTTATGTTAAATGATTATTTTCACATACAATGCACAGTAGTATATGGAGTTTCATGAGAAATAAAAAAAGGGATAGAAATGTATTTTAAAAAATCTTACGAGAAGTAAAAAATGTCGTCTGACATACATTTGTCATAAAGCATGTCATAAAATCAATTCTAAATTAATTAAAATAAATAAATATGATAGTGCTATAAGCATGGTGTAATAGGAAAATGAGGAATAATAAATGGATGGTGTGAAGAGTTACAGTTACCAGACTGAAGATGATAATTTTCCAATAACAAGAGCAGGGGTTCCCAAACTTTTCAGACCACGACCCCAAATATTAGACTGCTGATGACCAGCGACATGTAACCCCCAAATTGCATGAGTACATCCAATGCGGCTTTCGACAACTGTGGATATTCCAGTGCGACAGAAACCCAGAACTCATCCAGCGTTTTGCCGTCAAATGCCGTCATCAGGGTTCGATCGGTTCTATCAGCGCATCTTCCATATCTGACGCCAGATGATTTGCCGTGGTTACATTGAATGGTGACCTTATCCAGTCATATTGTTCGGGATTGTCTTCTTCGGGGAAATAAAGTGATCCAAAAATTGTGATTGACGCCGTCACTTAACTGTCGTAATTAATCAGAGCAAACAAATTTTTATTTCCAGTTCATTTTAATTATCCTAAATTTATACTCACATCATTACAACCTTTTTTAACATAGAAAAATAGAAAAATAAATAAAAATATAAATAAAGTTTCTGGAAATCATCTCGCGACAACTTTGGGAACTGCTGTCCTAGAGTAGGATATTCTTCTTATATTCAGGATATGAATAATCTTATGAAAGTTAGTTCCTAGTTTCAGCAGCTATAAGCACTTGTTCCTTCACCAGCTTCCGTTTTTTCTCTTTTTTGAAAATAATAAAACAATAAAATAAAGTTTCATGTTACAAGGAAACAGGGCAGCACAACGGCTTCCTGTCCTGAAGACTGAAGATCTTACTGATAACAACAAATGTACATTTTTCTTCATTAAATAAAAAGTTTTGCACTTATTATTCATTTTAGATGCTGGATGTCTATGTCATATAAGCCCCTGTGAAAGAGACTAGAGAAAGAAGTATGTATTAGAAGGCGTATGGTTATGTCTTATAACACAGGATTCAATTTTGATTAGTCCTTGGTATTGGATTCACTAGAGCTCTCAGGTATACATTCTTCCAAGCTTTTGCAAATGATGCCAAGTCAAGTCAAGAAGCTTTTATTGTCATTTATTTTCAGTAAAATGAAATAACATTCCTCCAGGTCCATGGTGCTACGTAAAGATGAAGAGCTACATAAAATAACTAAGAACTAAGGACTATGTTTGATCGAACGGTTGCAAATAAAGTGCACATGTTCAAATAGTGCAAAACAGTAGACAGTGCAAGACAAGAGACAGTACAATACGCTACAATGCAGAAAGCAATGACGACCAGTGTACAGTTCTGTAGAATAGATGCTTTGATTGTAAACATAAAGACAGCGTCAGTTTAGCAACAGCCCTTAAAATACTGGTGTGTGTGTGCGTGTGTGTGTGAGTGTGAGTGTGTGTGTGTGTGTGTGTGTGTGTGTGTGTGTGTGTGTGTGTGTGTGTGTGTGTTGATGTCAGTCCAGTCTCTGGGACTGACATCTTGATGTGTTCAAATAGACAGAGCCATATGGCAGTAAGGGTGAAATAGAGTCTTTAAACTGTAAGGAACGGTGCAGAAGAACAACAGGGTTGACATTCACATGTCTGCTTCCTGCATTTCCTTAGATCCTCCCCTCCTCTTTGACATCCCTCCCTCCATCTGCCCTGAAGAACCAAAGCACCGGTGAGGTGAAGTAAGGGAGCAGCTGTCCTCTTTTCAGACAGAGGAGAGACAGGAAGAGAGAGGAAATGAGAGAATGTTCCAACGGCAGCTGTACATCCTCTATAGCCATATGGTGAAGGCTTGAGAGACACAGACAAGGTCGACTGACTTTGTTGTTGGAATTAGAGATGAAATTCTGACTTGGTAATAAGTGTAAACAGAAATTTGAAAAAGATGCTTGAAGACAGAAGCGGGGAGGAAGTGAGAGTGAGAAGATGTGTTAGAAATAGAGAGAAATTAAGAAAGAAATATATGTTGTTTTATATTGTTTTCCGATTTTAAATTCTAGCCTCACAAAATTCAGCTTCAGCTTTAAAATTGCTGATCTGTGAGACATCCAAAGTTACTTATGCAAAAGATTTAGGAATTGTATTTAGTGACAATGAGTTTGTTGGATTCCCCAAAAAATGAACCCTAAACTTTAATATTTTTCAATGAATTTTTACAGACGTACAAACGAACAAATGAATTTTTACAGACGTTATACAACCATGTTTGGCCCTCGGATTCTAAATGATAGATTCTTCAATTATACCTGTTGTTTTTTTTCCATTATAACATGCTTTGATTAACCAGCAGACCACACACAAAAGAGAATGAACCTAAAACCAGAACCATATGGATGAATGGCTAATTTAGAAGAAGGAAAGTTATTCCACAATTCATTCCACCTCACAGCTCTGGCAGCAATATGAATATTTTAAGATGCTTTATTCAGACCAACAGAAGGGAGGGAGTGTAACGATTGCTGTAAAGGTACTGTTCAACTCCGTCAGCTAACATTATTAAACAAAGCTTTTTTTCCCCATCATTCTTTGTGCTTATAGATAAAATGGATCTTCAAATGCATTTTTGGTAGCTAACGGTTGCTCAAATGACCTGAAAGTGTTCAATTAGGATCCTTTTCTTTCTTTTTGGATGTTCCCATAGAGGAATAACCTAAGAACCTTTAAAGATTGTAGATCGAATTAAAACCAATGTTATTGCTCAGAGTTGCTCAAGTAATAATATGAGTTCAGTTACTGCACAATTTAACTTGAACTCAGTTGTAGCAGGAGTTTTGCTCCATCTTTACTTTATTAAAGTTATAGGGTTCAGTTTGATTGAATGCAATCATAACTCCACTCTAAGTCCAATTCATATCCTTTATATTATTGTCAATAAAGGAGGAACATTAGCTGCAAAGAAGCCGACCATGTTCGAATGAAACTTTATTTTTCTCTGCAGATTTAAGGTTTATGTCCTTTACTTTGGTTGCTGCATGATGCATGATGATTCATAATGCGTCACTGTATTCTTCTCTTTACTGATTGTTATATAAGATTTTTTGTGACCATTCTGAAGGGTACACATTATATCTATTGACTACAAAAGCAGGTTAAAAAGCTTGCATACAAATTAATAACAAAGAATGATGGGATCCTAATAAGGTTGTATAAATGAAGCAGACTTTGGGCAGCATTTTAATTAGCAAAGCTTTTTCATGGCCTGGCGCGTAGGCAAACACAAGTAGAGCCCTAGAGCTTTATAGCTTCTCTCTCCACCTATGCTATGGACATTCTCAAGTATCCACAGACAAAGGAATGGAGATGAAATTTTAAATTAGATGGAAAAGCCTCGGTTAGTCTCCAGGCCTTCAGGGGATGAGTTCTTCTCTACAGAGTGTGTTTTGGTGCACTCAGTTGATGAAAAAAATAATAATAAGCATGTTTACACCATCACCTTTTTTCCAGATGGACCTCTTTTGGCCGATAGCCTCTCTTTGCAGAGACATGCTGGCTTATCATGTCAGTTCATATATATCTGTGCGACAGCAATAACAGTACATAAAGGAATACGGAGTCATGATTCCCCCTTTAGAGATTTAAGGTTGTGGTATGATGCTTTATCAAAATTTTGCTTGAATACAACAACTGTGCAAGGTTAATTCACATTTTCATCTGGTGGACACACACATACATACACACCCACACACAGAAGTAAGACAAACAAAAAGTATACACAGGAATAGCAAAGAAAGAATTATGTCCTAAATAAGAAGCATATCTACATGCCGCAGCTCTGCGTTCGGTTTCCTCTCTCATTCAGATGAGAACAAGAGGGATAAGAACAGAAGAAGAGAATGGGGAACAAGTTACTGGAACTTTCTCTTGAGATTGGGACCTGTGGGAATGTTTCAGTTCATAATTCAATTCATCTCTCTCTCTCTCTCTCTCTCTCTCTCTCTCTCTCTCTCTCTCTCTCTCTCTCTGTCTCTCTCTCTCTGGCAGAATGAATTAATAAACTACAGACAAAACTGAACTGAATTTACAGAATCACATTTAAATTCTCAGAGCTGCTTTGCCTTTTTTGGAAGTATATACAAATCATATACAAAGTATATACAAAGCTTTATAAATCTAAATCAATCCTTCCATCCTAATAATAAACTCAATGTATATTTATAACCCAGATTTCAGTGTTGTACTAACCTGATTTCTGTGATTTATGAGAAACACCATCAAAGTAGCAAGTACTGTTTCTCATGAACATTATCTTGTGAACAATTTGCAAAAAATAGTGAAAATAATACAGTTGGATTTCATTCGATATTTTATTTCATATGAAGTATGAAGGAAAGTAAAGATACAAGCACATGAACACTGACCTTAACCTTCATTTTTACATCTCGTGCAGAAAATACATCTTTACATTGCAAAATACATCTTTGGCATTTTTATGAATTTTTAATAAAATGTATTTTTTTTTTACTAATATAATAGTACTATACTATATAATATAATAATTACTAAGAGAATCGGCTACTAAACCTGTCAAACACGTATGCAATTTGTGGCCAGTGAAAGTTCTCACAACAGATTTTTATGTTCACTGATGCTAGAGGCAAATGTTTTTATCCTATTGCACAGTTTGTGTTTTTTGTGACAAAGCAGAGACAACCATATTTTAATTTTTTAGCTATTGTTAATTCAAGACCAGCTCTTGATTCAAGTCAATGGGGAATAAAAAATATCTTTAAAAAGACATTTTTTTTTTTTATTTTTTTTTTGTGATTTTTAAAATATGGTTCAAAGATGGTTAGATTATGCGGTGTGTTTTTTAGACAGTTTAAAAATTCTGAAAAATTCTGAAATGTCACAGCTCATTAAAAACAAAACAGAGCTTGTGACTTAAATATCCTCATCAGGTCTCTATCTTCAGCTAATTAAAAATGACTCTAATGCTTGTGTGATAAATCTTTAAGCATTATAAAAAGCAAACCAGAGAGTCTTCAGATGCATGCAGTATTCTGGACATGAACAAAACAAATCTTGCAATTTTAGATTCGATTTCCTTTGATTTGATATATCCATCTGTTTAGTTTCCTTTTCATCAATTAACTGCATTTTCCTTTTTATTATCCGAATCTGTTTACATGCAGAATATAAGGCTTGCAACATTTTAATACCTCATTCTAATTTAATGAATGTCTCATATTGCAAAACTCAAGTGTGTTTTTCAAGGGAATGCTAAACATATCAAAGCATGCAAACAAATCATATGTCATGTTCTAGTCTCATAGATAATTAAGTGATTAACGACATTCAATAAAGAAGGCAACGCAGTTACAATTATATGAAGATATGGAATGTCTAAACAGAGATAAATGAATGTCATTATATACATGGCATGTATTCCATGAAGAATATTAAAGAGAGTAAGTGCAGCATGGGTTCTGCTTTACTGACACTACACAGTACTTTGACATTGCCAGTCTATGTCATTGTTAACTCCTGCAACCTGGATTATTTTACAAGTGTCCTCAATTCCGTTCTTCTTTTTTTTTTTTATTACATTATAATATTAAATATATATATATATTATTGTGAATGAATGAGATATAAATTAACATTTCATATAATTATACTACAATATGATATTTGGAACAGAACTGAATTGACCCTTATAACCTTTTAAAGACATTTAAGACACAAATTTGGCAGGAATACATGATTTATGAGTGGCTGTGATTAATGATCTGATAATCTTCATGCTATTTAACACATAATGGAAAATGTTCTCCAAAAGTAAAAGAAGGTCACGTGTATTCATTCGAGACTTAAATAAAAATCTGATGATAAGCAAAAATAAAAGTCTAACCAATGTGATGACCCACACTGTTGCAGAAGCAAGTTCTCACTAGTTTCTATATCCAAGACTATGCCAAGGGCACTTGCGAGGTCCGAGTCTATTTAAGCACATATTTCTCAATGTTTGTGTGAACAGAGGAAATAATACATCTTAAGTTAAAAGGTCAATTTAGACTGATTAAATTAGACCTTAACAAAATCATGTGACTTGTCAGACATTATCTTCTGGAAGCCAATGCCAATATGTTTTCATACCATAAATAGTGTCAGTAATAGTGTCAGTCTCCTTGTATTAACATTTAGAAGCCTTTGCAAAAGCCTCCTACACACGGCGTAAATGAGCCCTGCAGGATTTTTAAAAAGGTTAAACAAAGACAAATGCATGTACTGAATCAAAATCTGGCAGGTTATGAGAAGTGATAGTGTGTTCTATGTGCTCTGTGAACAATCATTCACATATAAGTCATTTTATCTTTCAGCGCTACTTCAGGATGCAGCGACATATTAACTGTACTAATAGAACCTGGGCAGAAGGAAGGCTTGTCAAGGCGACAGATATCATGGAGAGATGTGTTGGATGACAGCTGCTCTGCTGCATTCATCCTCTTAGGGACTGTCCATGTCTTATTTCTCAGGTCCTCTGTTCACTCCAGCATGTCAGCGATGCATGAAACCAAGATATGAGCACAATCGGACAGGAACATAACAAGCTGTCTAAGTTCATTAGTTTTACAGAGGTATACATGATTACAGATTTAATCCCTTCAGCACTAATAAGTGATTTACAGTTTCAAATCTGAAGGAACTGGACAAAGGAAATCATATTTATTACTGCATTTGGTTGCAAAACTCTTTGGACAACTCTAGTATATCTGCCCATTGACATGTTTTAGTTACCCAGAAAAACATGCACAAATTTGGTAATAATTAGGCAAAAATATAGGAAAAGCATGAGGTGCTAGTTGGTATATAAATAATAATTAGGGGTGTTTATAGGGATATAACATTACCCATCAAAGCAAATGAATAAGGATTTTTTGTTTGCTTATTTAACATTTATATTTATATTAAAGGAAACTCCAGTGCCAAAAAAGTTTTCCATCATGGACAGCAGGACTTTGCACTTTCTGGTTTATCTTTAAATTTTAAATTTAAGCTTTTTTCGACTAATTAACTTGAGAGAGAGACTGGAATAAGAAAAGACTGTTTATAGCTGTTAGTGATCTAAGGAACGCACTTGTTGTAGGGATGTTCCATATTAAATGTTTAGAAAAGTATGACAGAATGTTAAGTCATAAATTAAAAATTGTAAATTGTAAATTTATGTGGTATAAGAAAAATAGAACGATCTGAGAGCTGTGATTGGAAAATAATTTGGAGTGGTAACAAGCGTCACACCGCCCTATTATTGAGTGATGGTGTAAAGTGTTTTATTCAGTTTCAAATAGAGTTGCATTTCAATTACAGTTCAAAAGGAAAATTCATTAAGTAAGAATGATCTGTTGCTTTTCACTCCTAAACTGACACTTTAAAATGTTACAATGATGAATTTCTATTGCTTTTTTAATACTATAACTATGTTCTATACCAGTGATTTTTCAGTGTTTGGAGTTTGAATGATTACTAGTCTGTGGCCTGTCACTGCTAATCATCAGCTAATAGATAAATGCTGGATTGTGAAAAATAAACTTAAATTGTTACAAGGGGAAAGAGATTCTGTAAAATGGCAGCTAATTTATTATTATTATTATTATTATTATTATTATTGTTGTTGTTGTTGTTGTTGTTGTTATTATTATTATTATTATTATTATTATTATTATTATTATTATTATTATTATTATTATTATTATTATTATTATTATTATCTGGAATCTGAAACCAATTTCTTTTCCCATCTTTTGAAAAGATAATGACTATTACAGTATATTGTTGTCCTTGAAAGTTTTCTATCATGGCGTGCTAAACAAAGACCTTAGAGATAATCACAAAAATTCAAATCTAATCATGAATCTAATCTCTGTAGAAAACAGGAATGGAGGAGTTTCATGTATTTGTGTTTTCTGACTAACGTACTCTGTTCAACATCTCTTATATACCATCATGCCATATAAGGTGGGTTGGTTTTGATCATGTTTCTCAAAGCAACTATTTTTAGTAAGTCCATTAATAATGTAAATGACTGTCATTAATATTTCAAGTCACAGTATTAATTAATGCAAACAGTTAACAAGATGTTAGCACTTAAACATTATCAATATTAATGGCTACTCATATATGACTCCGAGGCTATTAATGTATTCCGCTTCGTAACATCCTGACGTATAAGGTTTAGTGCAGGTATAAATTCATCATTATATAATGATTAGTTAAGTATTAATACATTTTTATTTGTCGAATTAATAATAAAGTGTTAGAGGTATTAATGTGAAATAAACTTTTTTCACAGAAATTTCTCTGTTGCACACCTTGTGGATCTACACAATGCAGTTCTGCTTGAAATTACAATTCTATACCACGTGCTGGTGAATGTACATGCTGTCTGTCCATATGAGTAATTAAACTCCTGTGTGTTGATATTTACACTGGAATTTGGGGCTCATTTTAGATGCTTGTGTTATTGTGATGCAATGTTCAGTAAGCCACCATGGAAGAAAAAGTCCCCCTGATGCTGCATGCGAAAAAGGATAATTGCTGAGCTCTGAACACCCATTTATGTCTGAAAATGTGCACAGAATTGAAGTAGAGAAGATAAGAAGAATTTCGCTGAATGTCTTGTAGTAGACAAAACAAACAAAAAAGATGTGAGGATTTCCTTGCCAGTGTGGGCTGAGGGTGTAAAAGGATTTATTGCCCAAAAATGTTTCTCTGACAAGGACAGTCAAATGCTCAGTGTTGGCATGGGTCTAATGGTGTACATCTGCTGCTATAAGAAAATAATAAACTGCAGGGTGGTGTGATGTGCCAAGACAGCAAGCAGAGTTTTGTTACCACACCTACTGTATGTTGATGACTTTTAAATAACAGTGTTCCTTGTAGTGTTTATAAGCTCATATAACTTGGCAAATTGACACTGCTACCATTTTTTTCTAATTAATGATAGGCTTGTCATGGTACAAAACAAAACATTGCATCAATCGTTTAAGTTCATGTACATGTTGATACTATAGAAAAGGCACTGTATTAAAATAAGTGTGTTAATAAAAACCTGTGATTTATGGTCCATGCTCCTGTTTATAGAAGATGAATCGATTCCTGATGACGATCTCTGATTAGAGAATTAAGCTAATGCTATGTTGTAAACCACAGTAATGGTGCCACAATGGCCACAAAACGATGCAAGATGACATCATTGTATCCCATTAGTGCAATTTTCCTAAAACCCACTCGATGTGTGGCATCTCAAATAATGCATAAAGTTCATGAGTTCATGATTTATTATGGATTTGTAGTGGATTAACCTGAGCCCATTCAACTTAACACTTATCTTTGGTCAATTAACTATTAGAACTAATATCATGACATAAAATATACTTCTCCAGGCAAAAGGTTAGACTTTTTTAGATTAGGTTCGCATTATCTTAAAAATTTATTTTGCTTCTCTATTTTTCTTAATATAACAGTGAAGTTGATGCTTGTTGAAGTGACAAATCTACTGTAGCTGCTCAGGATTTTACTAGAAACTCTGAAAACTTGTATACTGACAGAAACATAGAACATGTTCAGATATTATTTGTAAACTGAGAGAACTGTACTGTCAGTGCCAGATTGTTATACCATGTCTCTTTAGGTTTGAGTGTTTTTTACACAGTACCATATATGTAAAGAAAATGCTAACATTAGGTTTGTTGGTTGATGTAGATAGTTTATCTCAGGAAAAAATAGAATCGCTATAAAGTCCCCTTTTAGCAAATAATAAAGTGTGAAATCAATACCAGAATAGAAATATGAAGAACAGTATGTGTTGGCTATTGGCACTCTAAGAATGAATAAGTACAAAGACATTTCAGACTTTCATCAGCAGTGAAATTAAGCTCTTTGGGACAATTTATTATATATAAGATTTTAGGATATTCGTGACTAACACTAGAAAAAAGCTGAAAATTAAAGGTTGAAATATCAGTCAAGGAATTTTCCTGGACTTTGCCTGCAGTCAATTCAAATGTCTTTAAAAATGAAAATCAATTCTCATGAAATATAGTGAAAGATTACAGTATCTGAGATTGTGGATTTAAGATTTTGGGAATTTAAATAAAAAAATATTTCAATACAAAACATAACCCTCAACTCAAATTACTACAGAACATTGCATTAATCATGAAAGCCTTTGGGAAAGTGGTTGTGTCATTAGCATACTAAGAATTTCATTAATTTCATGAACAGATGTTACATTTTAAGCGTAGCTATATAAAGCATAGTGTCATTAACAGCAATATGAAGCAACCCATTAATGTATAAGTGGCCTTTGTGCCATTCCCCACTACTGAAATATATAAAACCAATATATATGTTCATGCAAATCATTACGGTATGTCCTGTTTCACACTAACAAAGGTTCACAGAGATTAAACATAGAAAATACACTAATTGGGTAACACAAACTTAAATGTTATTTATCAAAAACCTTTTAAATTCATACTAGTCAACACTAATCTTGGATTTTTGTATTATATTAATCTTCCTATAATATTCCATTTTTTGAATTAATTTATTATGTTCTGTAAAGCTGCTTTGAGACCATTTTAATTGAATTACATTAATGTTAATTGATCAAGTGTTTATTATTTTTTTTATAACAACAGTTCTGGAAATAAATCCACCTGCAAGGATTACAGCATATAAATGAACTCTATCCATTAATTCTTGTGCTTTCTATTTATGGAGAATGCTCACAGATAAATACTGTATGTAGATTTTTTTTTCTGTGAGGAGATATTTACTTAGTATGTTTGGAAGGAGTCTCCAATGTCAGTGTTTTGTGAACTTTGTGTCAAAATTTACCTCTACACATGAACATGGACACCTTGTACACCCACACACACACATCTGGACTCAGTGGACTTTAACTGCATCGTCACTTTGCAAAGCACTGTGTTTTTTCAGCACTTTGTCAACAGCTACCATTGCTATAATGTATTAATAAATTAATAATATAATGCCTAATTCCATTTTATGAAATCTAAGTGTAAGCAGTAACTTTCTTTAATATATAAATTAAAAAAAATAAAAAAAATTTAACAGCCTGCATTAGGTTTTGTTCTTTGTGTAGTCAATAACTTTATTTATCACATTTCTCTGGAACGTGGCACCATGTTCAGTGCACATTTGTCAGTAAAAACACCCCAGTTTTTTAATAATCCCACTGTGCCTGAGCTTTGGAGGGTAAATTGAGATTGAAGTTGTGCTCCCAGGAGTGCAGATCTATTGATTTATTAGGCACAGAGAAATCATTAAAGTTCTGACTATTCCTCTGCCCATTCCCTATACGTAATGGACTATTCACTTAAGTGTAAATAAGAGTTCTTAACAATGCAGGCCAAGACATTACTCAAAGTGAGAGACTAAAAAAAATATGCTGTTTCTGTCAGATGGCACTTTTCCACACAGTGGGTCAAGAAAGTGCCAATTAAGCAACACTGTGTGGGGGAAAAGTGTTGTTTTTTCACTACTGTGTTCTTTTTTTTTTCTTTTTATATTTAGACTGAGATCTCATTAATATAGCCTCTAGACAGGTTTTGATGCAACAAGAGCTCCATTGTCTACTGCAAAAAGTAAGAGGAGGAGAATCCTCCATCTATTCTCCGAGATTGCTCAACTACAGTGAATAAAAACACGGCAGCCTGGATTTATCAAAATATTATTATTATTAATTTATTTATTTTATTTTTTCTTTTTCTTCAACTTCTCCTTCTACTTTCGGCTTTTCCTGTTAGAGGTTGCCACAGCGGGGAGCACGGTGGCTTAGTGGTTAGCATGTTTGCCTCACTCCTCCAGGGACGGGGGTTCGATTCCCACCTCCGCCTTGTGTGTGTGGAGTTTACATGTTCTCCCCATGCCTCGGGGGTTTCCTCCGGGTACTCCGGTTTCCTCCCCCCAGTCCAAAGACATGCATGGTAGGTTGATTGGCATCTCTGGAAAATTGTCCGTAGTGTGTGAGTGTGTGAGTGAATGAGAGTGTGTGTGCGCCCTGCGATGGGTTGGCACTCCGTCCAGGGTGTATCCTGTCTCGATGCCCGATGACGCCTGAGATAGGCACAGGCTCCCCGTGACCCGAGATGTTCGGATAAGCGGTAGAAAATGAATGAAATAAGGTTGCATCAGCGAATCACCTGTTTCCACCTAACTCTATCCTTGGCATCCTCTACTCTTGCAACAATTAACTTCATGTCCTCATTTAACACATCCATATATCTCCTCTTTGGCCTTTCCTCTTGACCTCTTACCTGGCAGCTCCATCTCCAACAGCCAATATAACCATCTCCCTCCTCTGTACATGTCCAAACCATTTCAATCTAACCTCTCTGACCTTGTCCTCAAAACAGCCAACCTGAGCTGTCCTGCTGATGTGCTCGTTCCTAATCCTGTCCATCCTCATCTCTCCTAAAGAGAACCTCAACATCCTTATCTCTGCTACCTCAATCTCTGCCTCATGTCTTTTCCTCACTGCTACACTCTCTAACCCATACATCATAGCTGGTCTCCCCACTGTCTTATACACCTTTCCTTTGATTCTTTGAGACATACTGCCGCTTACAAATATCCCCTTCCTTTCTTAGCCTAGCATTCACTGTTTCCCATAGCTTCATCGTGTGGCTCATCAAACTAATTCTTCTGTTGTTGCTACAACTCTTCATGTCACCATTGCTCTTGCTCCTTTTCTCATAACCTGATGACAGGTTATGACTGTGTCAGCAGAGCAGACTGCAAAATACCAGCCTGGATGAAAAATTAATCACCTGACACATGTGGACTTAATAGGCTGCATGGTTGTTCAGTCTAGGTTAGAAAGAAATCATTTCCAGTCTCCATACTATCTAATATAACAATGTTTCTGAGGAGAACACAGTTTTATTGCTGCTTTACATGTAGACCAGCGATCTGAAATTACCTTTGGACAATTACAAGGTTTCTACTTGTATTTTTTTTTTTTCTGGATAAGCCATCATGCCCCTTCATCTCAAAAGTAAAATAATCTAACTGGAGCAGTAGAGTACCAATTACCTTCTTTCAAATCAAGCATGTAATAAACATTCAGTTTCTTCTAGTCTTCATAATGATAATAATGAAAGCTTATTTAATGGCGTCTAAATGAATCTGTTTCACTGAAAATAAGCCATTTCACTGTTTCTAAATTAACTAAAGTTGGAAGATATGCAAGTCCCCTGAATGGTGAAAGTTGGTGTTTGCTCTTGAGTCTCAACAGACTTACTCTACACTGAAATAGGAGCATGATGTTCTATTCTCTCCTCTCAGGCTCATGTTCTCTAATTGTCATCCTGAAAAGCCTGTATTGAGCATTTTGTAGCTTTTCCTCTCCCTTTGAGTGTTTTCTTTTGCTTTCTGAAGTAGATGAACTGTCTTGGGGCATGCTCCATAATACACTTTCATCAGGTCATCAGGTCTCACTGAGGAAATCCACCCAGTTAAAGCAGCACTGTCATCCACTCTGCTGATAATATTTTGTTTCTACAGGCTCATTTCTGCAGCTCAGGTGTTCAGTCCAATCCTACCCTGCGTGGCTCCTGTGCAGTTATTAGCAAACGTTTGCATTATTTAAAGCAGACAGGTTAATCAAAAACCATATGTGCTTTGTTGCATTTGTAAGGTGTGTGCTGAGAATGCATTAAAGGAAATTCCCGTGATATTAATTATTTTAAAAGGATTTAATCTCTTATTTTATGGAGTCAATTGATGTAAGCTGTGAAAATAGACCTTAGTTAGTCATCCATTTCTTTGACAAATATTATAAATGGCTCTAATACTTACTTTATTCCACATTGCATATCTCAGAATAGCATTGGCATTTTGGCTAATAATTAGGCTGTATGTTTTGGTGTATGGTATGAATCAGAATAGAGCAGAACAGAGTGCCTCTTAGTCATATCTGTTTTGTACACTGTAAAAAGTGATTTATTTTTTTTAACTTAGCATAAAATAGCAAAAAGATAGCATAATTTAAGTACATTTTACAAACAAATCCTATTTTGTGTTTTTACTTCAGAATGTCATGTTTAATTCAATAAGCCAATAAATAATTGTTTCCTCAATTAGAAATTGGACATTTACAGCCTCCGAAGTCATATTTACAACCCCGCACTGATACCTGAGTCTTGAGATGGATGGGCCATTAACTTTGAACGTGGCGCTAATCCTCCATTTGTCTTATTAATAAAATCAATAAGCATTTGATGCATATAAATCCAGTTAAACAGAGATTATACTCCCCATTGCACCTATACAGTTTTCTAGTACTGTATTTGTTCAGGCAGCCTTAACATTTATTGTTGATAAGTACATGAATGCAGTTGTTCCAAAATGAACTAACTGGTCAAATTTCAAATCAATAAGATATCTGTAATATAAGATATAATAAGATAATTTCTGAAATTAACATATGTTCTATTTCTGAGATTTCTAGTATATGTTCACCATTCAAGCTCATGCAAGGCAAGAGCAACACTGCAGTATTACACAGATTTTTATAGATATACATATACAAACATATACAACCAGACACACACATACTGTATATATATAAGGGCTCAAACATGGAAATTCACATTACGCAAGTGCTTAAAATCTTTTACAGTACTGTGGCTTTGCAGGTATATTAAGTGTCTTGCAGACAGTTTTTCTGAATTTAGTCTATCTTAAAATTTTCACTCTTTCTTCATCTAAAAGCGTGTTTAATGATGGTGAGACCAAATCTCTGTGTGTTTACTTATCACATAAAATTAAAGAGAACATACAACCTACTGTACAGTATTCTAACCACTTTGCACTTGTGTTTGACAAGATGTCAGCAGAGACATGATTAAAGATAGCTTAAATGAGCTTAAGCCAAGCTAAGAAATATATCTGAAGTCTTACTTGGTCTGGATGCTTTAAAATTTTGCATGGAAAGCTACTAATGTAAGTACAGAAGAGTGTACATTGCCATTCAGTGTAATGTAAATGTGGTGCTACTAAAGAAAACAGAAGCAGAGGTGAATTTAATTTATTGTTATGTTAACTCTTTTTTATACACAAAAACACATTGAAACATCTGTGATAGGATAAAGATGCTAAACAATATTGGCCATGACTTTGACCAACAACAGTTAATCTTAATAAATGTGTGTATTCTTGTTTGTCCATTTGTTTTATCATTCCCTTTGTTTAATCTGTTTTTTCAAAAGTTTAATTAAAATTTCTATTTTCTAAATTTTTTCTATTTCTATTATTATTATTATTATTATTATTATTATTATTATTATTATTATTATTATTATTATTATTATTATTATTTATTAATAAAAATCAGTAGTAATACATCACAAATTATATTAAGAAATTTATAAATAATGTTTAAAGTAAATGTTACTCAGGATAACTAAAAAGATAACTAGGACTCTTATGGGAAAAAAATGCAATAAATCTTAATATATTTATAAAGTGTTACTTAAGACAATTTACAAACAGAGAGTCAATAAAATTTGCTCAGAATTCCCAGGTAAACTTAACTTAAACATTTCTTATTCAAACTACTAATAATGTTTAGGCTTTTACTTGGCAAATATATATGTTTATATGTTTGTATCTGTTTATAACACTATCTGTTCAACCCAAATATTACATTAATATTTGATTGCATCCATTAATCGCACACATATTAATGATTAAAGTTTGTAGTTAGAACCAGCAACCTCTTAAATCAAATTGACCTTGATTATATTGCGTAAACAAATATAGGCATTCTACTTCAAAGAACACAGAAATAAAATACCAAAGTCTTTTGTCTCAGCCAACTGCCTTAGAGTTTTAGGTCTATTACGCAAATCATTACACAGCACTTTAGCCCTATAGCAATATGGACAGTTTATGCTTATAAGAACTAGACTGTAACAATAAGAGCAATTGCAGATTGACTCGATTTCAACACCAATGGTGTCTTTAATCATTTTCAGACTGAATCTGTCCATTTGAGAACACCTTCAGCCGCTAGCTAGAAAACTCGGCCATCAGAAAACACTGTCAAAAATTGAGGGCAATGTCCTCAATATCCACACTTGCTTTGAGTGTTTCCTTCATATACTTGCTCTTATTTTTTTTTCCTAAAAGCTAACACTCAGACATAATATCACCCAAGAGCTCAATACACCTTTGTGAACACTTCACACATTCTTCTAACCTGGTGAATTTTTTTCTTTAGCAACATTTTAATAGTGTAGTCCTAAAGGTTCCAAATATTACAAGACTTTCTTTCTACCCTTAAACCTCACTAATTGTTCTAATGGTGTACGTGTTAATGAGCGAGTTGTTGTGACAGCCTTCTTTAAAGATCCTGTTAGCCTCCTTTCTATGCTATCCCCAAGCTCCCTGATCAGTGGACCATGACAGCAAAACCATGTCAACATGAACACAACTACAGCTTTTGAAGGACTCTCCTGACTTTCCTGACAGTATACTGATCTTTTGTTTTGGATTGTTTGTTGTTTTTGCCCTTTGAACTGATAAGAAATCTCTCTTAGAGTAGACAAAATAAAATAAAAAAATAAAGAAAAACCACAACAACCTTTAGTGGGACAAATACTAAACAAAAATTGTTATCGTCTGCATCTGTGTCTAACTTGCCTCACAGCTTATGTTATCCTTGTTAAATTACCCAATGTTTTGCTGTTCAAAAACTTCTCTAACTGTATTGTTAGGTTGTGATCATTGTTTCTCTAGTTTCCTGTCTTGACCTTGCATAATAGGTTTACTGTACCACTGTTACAGCTTTAAAACAAATCATCAATCAAAATGTATCTAGCACAGGTACTGTACTGTATGTAGCACCGCTAGTGAAGGCCCCAAGAAGAACCACTTTAGGAAACATTGTTGGAAAATTGAAAACTGCTGAAATACCCTTGAAACAGAAGAAGAGAATGGGGGAACAAGTTGCTGGATCTTGAGATTGGGACCTGTGGGAATGTTTCGGTTCATAATCCCATTCATATCTCTCTCTCTCTCTCTCTCTCTCTCTCTCTCTCTCTCTCTCTCTCTCTCTCTCTCTCTCTCTCTCTCTCTAGTAATAATATATAGTATAACACTATAATATAATATACTATAATAATAATATTTAGTACTGAACACATCACAATTTTCTCAGTAAACACCTTTGTACTGTTGACATGAAATTTTCACCAGATTTCATAAGCTCAGAAATTAGTCATTCGAAATGAATCAGTTTGATTATTGATCTGAATGCCATGAGTATAAATCCCAGGTCCACCAATCTGCCACTGCTGGGCCCCTGAGCAAGGCCCTTAACCCTCAACCGCAAATAATAAAATTGTAAGTCACTCTGGAAAAGGGTGTCTGCTAAATGCTGTAAATAATTCAGATTAAATCCATAATTGTCAACTAATATTTTTGAAGAGTCTGCTATTGGTGGTGGACTTTTATAATAGCAGTTGGGTCTACAAGAAGGCAGATCTCTGGAAGGTGGGCTGGTGTTAGCTGATTAGAAATGACCCAGAAAAGTTCAACCACACTGTAGTCCAGTGCAGATGGATCTCAGCTGAAATATTTTCTTCATTCTGAGGGTGATATTTACACTTTTCGGAGGCTCGCGCTGGAGGTCACTTCATCTGATATGAACTGTCCATATTTCTTACAAAGTACTTTATGTGCATAGCTGAAAAGACCAAAAATATCTGCAGCATTTTGATCTGCAGAAATATGCTCAAATAAATCTTTTTGCAAAATCCCAGTAAGTCTCTAATTAGTTGTTTTGGGGATGCAAAGTAATCAGTTCCAAAATCATGGAATTTGCTAGCGAACTCTCACTGCATAGTGAACAGGGCTTTTTTGTGTTGACTAGGCTGGTTTGGATCTTCTGCAATGGTGTCAAGGGGCTGTCTACAGAGCACAGGCATTTTTTACGTCTTGAATAATTTATCAACAGCGTAATGTTGTTTGGTTTTTTTTAGTGTTTTTTTTTTAGTTTTTTTAGTTTTTTTTCCCAGCACTGACTCAGTGTGCAGTTTATTTTGATGTAATATTTTTCTAGTAGTGCCACTTATATAATCATATAATCTTTATGGTGTCTTAAAAATCTGTTAGAACGAAACAACCTTCGGAAGGCAAAGTATAGTCTATGGCATTTAGTCATTTTTACGTGAATCAATACAAGTACAAACAAAGAGCAATCACATGCAAGTTTTAAGCCTGTTTGCTGTGTAGTTATTAGTGCTCTGGGTTTTCATAAAGCACTCGATAGATCAAAACATGGTTTAATCCTGTAGAAGGAAAAAACAATTTTATTGCCATATATTTCTCTTTTAGATCTCTTGCCTTTTGATTGAAGGTTAATCCAAATTCCACAGAGGCTATTTTTCAGTATATTTCTCTAAGCTCTGTAAAGGTCAGCAGAAAATCAGATGGGGCTTGGACCCATTTTTAAAATCAACCTTTTTGTGTCTCTAATCTGGCCTTAAAGTTTGAATTCCAGCAGGAATGTTTAAAAAATGATTTTGACCACAAATGAGCTAGTAACCCGTCACCTGTTCTAATTAAATAAGTTTGGGCTGATAAGGAGCTGATTGTTCCTGGTTAATAGCATTCTGCAGTGCTGCACACTTTGATGCTGACTTTGAGGCAGCTGTCTATCACAATAGCTCTGATGGGGTGAAAAGTTGCCTGACCCCCTACGTTTAGCCTCCATTCCACACAGACATGCAAAGTGCTTTCATGCCCTAGACTGAAAATACTATTTAATTACCCTGCATCAATCTCTGCCTCCTCTCTCTCTCTCTCTCTCTCTCTCTCTCTCTCTCTCTCTCTCTCTCTCTCTCTCTCTCTCTCTCTCTCTCTCTCTCTCTCTCTCTCTCTCTCTCTCTTGCTCTCTCTGCACTCGAGCTTAAAGTTTGCTTTCTTTTTACCTTTCTGCTAGTAAGGCAAACAGATAGAATGGGCAAGGTGAGAAAAAATAAAGAAATGTTTCAGAGCCAAAGTAATTAGTTTTCTCTACAGTGTTATACAATATGCCCAAAATAGTAGTGATAGTAATTTCTAAATTCAGTTTCTCTTACACTGTTGAGATGCATTAGAAATCTTAAATTATCCAAAATTCATTTTTTATTTCATATCAGTAGCATTGTAGGACAAGCTAAATATCCTAACCCAGTCCCTCATCTCAGCTTTTAATATTTGGCACTACATTTTCAAGTTTAATGCAATTCTTGTGAATAGGATAGGCCTGAAGAGTAATAGTTTAAAAGTTGACTCGATAGTCATAGTTTAAAAGTTTAGAAGCAGCTGAAAAGAAAATGCAGGCAAACTGGCTAACATTTACTAGATATTGGTCATCAGTGACAAATTCAGCCACACTCAGTTCGAGCAAATTAGACTCTGGGCAAACGCAGTTGAACTAAAATCAAGCCACTGCTGTCAACAAAGAGTCAGCGTCAGTCACTTTGTTATCAGTACTGGCCAGTTTTCTAGTTTAGAGTGCATTTTTAATTGCTTAGTAGTAGATATTAACCATTAGAAAATTGGATGCCTTTTCACCATTGCATGCGGATCAAACAGACATTTTCCTCGACCAAACATCATGCTTTCAGAGTGCTCTAAGAACTCTAGCCTACACTTAAACAGACATGCATCCTTTTGATTGTTTATTCAGTGGCCCTTTCTAAGTCATTTGGCCTATTCTGATTACACTAATGACTCAGCTCAATCTTAGTATAAAAATTTCACACTAGAAAAAAAAACCTAGATTAATATTTTATGAACCTGGTGAACAGGGAAATAATATCAAAGATGGTGGAGGTCTTTCAGTGTTATGTTTTTCTGCTGATTTGGTTATGTACTAGAAATGTTATGCTGATTAAAGCACTAAAGATTATCCCAGAGATGTACAAACATAACTTATTCCAAAGGATGCAAACATGTATTTATATGGCAGAAATGATATGGAATGTAAGAGATATGTTAGTTTGAGGGAATGTACTTAAATTTAAAACGTAATTAGAATTTTCTGTGTAGTCAATATTTAATTAAGACATTTAAGATGGAAGAAAAAAAAACACAATACTTACCCAATCCATCTTGACAAAAGAAAGCTACTCAAACCTTAGCCCTCGGGTCATGAATGAAAAATGGTCAGCATCGGAGAAGGAAATGCATGGAGGAAATGGAAAATAAACCCATGAGCATTACATTCAGGCCAAACCCAATAGACCACAGACAACCTGCCTTAGCTGGATTTATGGACTACTGTAACAACCAAACTACATAACTTTTCAAGACCTAGTATGTCTGGTATATGGGTGTCTAATTAAGAACATTTACATTTATAAAACATTTGCTTTTTTACATTTAAATTTCATGAAGGCATACATTTATGATTAAATGTAGAAAGATTTATTTTGTTTTATTTCAAAGCATAGGCTCTTTGCATTATAGATGCAAATTCTTCCAGATAAAAGGTCATTTACTGAATGGGGATTTTTATGATACATTGCATAAAAGAATGAAATAAACACTTTAAAGCTTTACACACGAATAACAGCATCATTCTTCTTCCAAAGTGAAAGCTTACAAGGATTTTATATTTATTCTTGTTATGCTCCAGTGTTAAGTGCTGTAATTCAGGTTTAGCCCAGAACAGCTAAATGAAATGAAGACAGAAATCATGATTATGGCAAGGAAAGGAGGGGTTTTATTCCATTTGCTTCTTAAATGCCAGATATTTTGCCTATTGCCTATTTTGTAACTAATTTGATTTTGCTTATTGCACTTAAAGGCTTGCAAGATTCCCGTGGTACTAGCTAACAGAGCACTCATTTCCACCATTTCTGTTTTATTAGGAGATACAGCACCACATACAGCTATCAGATAATGCTGCTGTCTTCTGATCCACAGCTCAGCCCAGCAATGTCTGTTTCTGTGTCCAGTGTTTAATATTTCCTATAACAACATGCACCCATCGTACTTGTCTATTTATATTTGTATCTACCACTATTAGTTCTCTATTTATTACAATTAAAAAAAAAGGCAAAAATGTGTTTTTTTGACCAGCCATAGTTTAGGAAAAATATAGTTTGAAAGATAAATCAACTTTGAAATCAGTTACACAACTCTTATACCAGTAATTGGGTGTTAAATGATGGATAAGGATGGCAATATTATCATCCCTAACCCTAACTTTTAATTTACATTCTGACTAATTCTTGGCTAATAATTGAGGGAAATGTTTATTTTTAATGAAATACTGCCCTCTGCTGGTACATGTGCAGTATTTTACCAATACTTTAGCTTAGTGACCTTTTAAAAGAAAAGCTCCACCCTGTCTAATGTGTCTAATTAAATATTCGTCAGCCCATCCAAGATTTCGAGTTTTCTGTGATTGCTGTGTCCAAACATGCTTCAAAAATGTACACCTGTAATTATTTTCTATGATATCTGTATTTATGTGTGACGTAATAGACTTAAAGGGCTTCAGCTAAAGCTCTGTTGTGATGATGTCATACAGATGAGTCTTAGCCCAAATCTGTGGAAAGTCTGCACAAATTTTGAAAAACATACAATCTCCTATGATTATTGAGTCCAGCTGAGTTTGTGTTCATTTCTGCATAATTCGTAAACTTGTGAAGTCTTGAAGGGACTGTTATAATAAAGTGACATGACATACAGCTAAGTATGGTGACCCATACTCACAATTTGTTCTCTGCATTTAACCCATCCAAAGTGCACACACACAGCAGTGAACACACACACAGCAGTACACACCGTGAACACACACCCGAAGCAGTGGGCAGCCATTTATGCTGCGGTGCCCGGGGAGCAGGTAAGTGGGGTGGGGGTGGGGATGGGGTGTGATGTCGGTGATATATACTATTTTGATGATATTGGGTGAAACCGTTAAGTAGAAATAGAAAACGTATCGACGAATGATGTTTAAAGGAAAAGATAACTCAGATATTTATAATAAATCACTGAAGATGTCACTGAAGTTGTTGAATCATGTCGACTACAAAAATAATGCATGTCCTTTAAGCTTAATTTGTGGATCTATTAAAGGCTTATGTCACTTTGCCATTTAGAATAAGTATAGGTACTGTATCAGCATTGCTGTTTATATCATTAAGCTCTGACTATGCATTTTGCATGCTCTATAGTCAGACAATAGTCTAATTATAGATTATATTTGCTTTCCAACGTCTTTGGTTCAGTCCTGAGCTTTGATCACTCTCTGGAGATTTCAACATGGGTTTCTTCCTTCTTTCACCTTTCATGTGGTATGTGTGTGCATTGTACTCTATAATTGTACTCCATATTCCCAGCGCACACCTAGTGTTCCTGGTATAGGCTAGTACACAGTAAAGACTATACAATACAAAGAGAGTCTATACATCTATAATGAAGATATTAGTGGATTAAAAGTGCAACTGTAATTGAAAAGTTGCCAGTAGTTTGAATTTAATATGCAATGAGTAGGAAAAAAGTGGAGTAGAGGCTGTGATGAAATCTAACAGCTGGTCCAATATACCGTTGATTTAATTTAAGATTTTGCCACAAATCTGCTTTATAGTAAGGTAGATCAAGATATATGCTTTGCAAGCCATTGGCAGGAGAAAGAAGAAACATTGCATGAGGTCCTACATAGAAAAACATCCTGACAGGAAACAGAGCATAAAGTCAACATAACCTCTTCTGAAGCAGTACACAGCACCGTATCCTTAGGATTTATAGTATAGGGAGCTAAATCTCAGAAGCCCCATAAATCTTAAGTTTGACCTGAAACGTAAACACAAACATAAATACGGAAGAGATTCACAAATCACAAAAAGGGAAATGTAAAACCTCTGGTCATAAATTTGACATGTTAGCCTCTGGACTGCTAGCTCAGAAGAATCTGGAGATCAGGAGAGCGAAAGAACCCAGAATCAGGATGGCCCTTTGCACGGGAGTCACATACTGTACAATAGAACATTTTATCGAGTAGGATTAACTGTTTTTATCTTGTAACTTTAATGTTCTCTGGTTATTTCTTTAAGACACGCCCTTTTTTTTTTTTTTTTTTATAGATACACTGCACCTTATTTATTAGGTAGGATATTATTACATTTATTTGTAAGAAGCATTTACAAAATTAGATTTTAAAAAAATCTTTCTATAAAACTTTTGTATCCCACGAGAGATACCTTAGTTTTGAAAATGTATTTAATAAACTGTCTGATAAAGTTTACATTTTAAATTTAGTGACGGATTACAAACTCAAGCTTATTTTAATGGGAAATCACAACGATATCTATTGTTCCACGGTAATTAAAGTAAATGTGAAAGAATACCTTTTTATCCTGACACAGCACATTGATGACACTAGTGTACAAATAGTACACCTAGTGCTTCAGTAGAGTGATATAAATATATGTTAAATAAAACACTTCTGTTTGTGGACATTAAAATGATTCATTTGACTGGAATATGGGCTTCACAAATGGGGCTCCATATTCATTTTAATACAGATGGACTGAGCATTTAATTATTAGTCCTCCTATAAGGACTAAAGACCATTTCGTAATACTGGCAAATGTTTGTCCAACCACCATTTCAATTTCTTATACAACTTCAAGTTCTAATTCTAACAATATAATAATATAAACAATATTACTTTAACACTAGAATAGTTCTCTTTCAAGTTATTACAATTTCATTTAATCCAATAGCATATAAAATCAAAGTACAATTTGTATATGTAGTTCCTCTAGTTGGGGTGTATCTCACATACTACATACTGTAAGTGCTTGAAATTTCGTCTCTTTTTCAATCCTCAGTTCAATATTATGCTCTCATTGTTTTCTTAGCAGGAAATTCAAAATACTTTTAAAATGCACCTGGTTTGTTCTCAGGTTTTGGCTGAATCTCAAAAGGCTTGTTAATGACTTCTTCACTGTGACCCAGATGGAGCCATTTGGAAGTCAGCCATCATTTATACCAATGAATAGGCTTTAAAAAAGCCAGTTATAATTAGCCAAGCAAAACATAATGATGCCACTAACCCTTCCATTCTCTCATCTATATTTTGTTTTGTCCACTATTAAGCGTGTGTGTGTGTGTGTGTGTGTGTGTGTGTGTGTGTGTGTGTGTGTGTGTGTGTGTGTGTGTGTGTGTGTGTGTGTGTGTGTAGGTGTGTGTGTGTAGGTGTGTCTGTGTGTGTGTGTGTGTGTGAAGACAACATATTAAATTAAAAAAACTGAACATTATTCACAGAATATACACAGAATATTAATATCAAAAACAAAGAAAGGGAAAACAAACAAACAGATATTATTCACTTTTCTTCAGAACAGCTCAGCACAGCTACACTGCCTCACAGTTTCAGGGTCCCCAATTTGTTCCTAAATTCTGTCTTTGTGCAATTTTACATGTTCTCCTTGTGTTTGAGTGGGATTCCTCCAGGAGTCTTCAGTTCCCCTTCAACCACCTAGCAAACACAACTAAATTGCTTCATGTGTGACTGATTGTGTGAACGTGTGTATGCATGGTGTCCACTGATGGACTGGTGACAAATCCATTCTAGGATGTGGTCCACATCACTCCTCTGTGTTTGGGAGATAAGCTTTGGGTCTACCACAATTCTGATTGTGATAGAGCACATTCTGAACATGAGTGAATGAATGAATGAATGAATGAATGAATTAATTAATTAATTAATTAATCGGTGAAGTGATGTGACATACAGCTATGTATGTGAGTATGGTGACCCATACTCAGAATTCATTTTCAAGGGCACCTCTTTTTTTTACTGAAAGTAAACAAATGAATGAATGAATGAATGAATGAATGAATGGGAAAGTGGGTGAATGAGTGGATGAATGAATGAACACGTGAGTGAGTAAATGATTAAGTGAGTGAGTGAATGAATGAATGAATGAATGAATTAACAAATGAGTGTATGAATGTATCAGTGAATGAATGAATGAGAGTGAATGGTGAATGAATGAATGAATGAATGAATGAATGAATGAATGAATGAATGAATGAGAGAGTGAATGAATGAAAGACATATCTGTGAATCCCATTGAAAGTGCTGTGTTGTATAAGTTAAAAAGTTTAAAATCGTCTTTATTTTTTATCTTAAGAGTGTGTAAACTTTCGCGCGCCACGATAGACACCTACTATATATAGACTTCCACCATCCAAGAGCGTTTTTCGGAATTGCGCAAAAGAGACGCATGAGGTATGCTCTCTCTCTCTCTCTCTCTCTCTCTCTCTCTCTCTCTCTCTCTCTCTCTCTCTCTCTCTCTCTCCCTCTCTCCCTCTCCCTGCAGCACGAATCTCGGGTGCGCTTCGTTTACGCACCCGATGCTTCTTATTCCCTGGAACATGCACCTCGTGTAGATATCTATGGTGCAAAACCAGCACGCGGCAATTATCCGCTGTATCTGCGCAGCCTCGACGCCGCCGGACCCTCTCCGACGCTTTCGAGGAGCGCCTATTAAATGACGTCACAGCATCATGTCGACTGGCGATGTGCGCCATCTTGACCAGGAATAAAAATCACGGGACTATTTCTGCTTGCTCCGGTTCTCGCGTCGAACCCAATCTTCCTACGACCGACCAGCGCTGCGCTTCATCTGCAGTATAACGCACTAGGACTCGGAGTGAGCGAGAGCTCGACGCCAGATTGTCCGTAGAAACGAAGCAATGGCAGGTGAGGCAGGATGGGGGGACGCAGGGAGGGGGGCGACAGCGGCCTACAGGCTCGCTAGCTTATAGCTAAAGCTAACCGGTTAGCATAAGAGCTAGTTGTCTTAATTAAGCGACTAATCAACTGTGTAGCTTCGTTAGCACTTAGCATTTAAGCGTTAAAATGAAGTCGCCATTTTAAGAAAGGAAGTGATCATAAGCTTGTTTTTTTTCCTCTCACTTGTTTCACCAAGACTTTATTTGTATTCACTGAACTGACTGTGTGTGTGTGTGTGTGTGTGTGTGTGTGTGTGTAGGGGTCGGCGGAGGGAACGACTTCCAGTGGTGTTTCTCGCAGGTGAAAGGAGCTGTCGATGAAGACGTGGCTGAAGGTAAAAAAAGCGTTCGACTTTTATTTTATTACAATTCAAACGCCGGCTCACTGAAGCTAGCAGGGCTCACTGAAGCTAGCAGGGCTCACTGAAGCTAGCAGGGCTCACTGAAGCTAGCAGGGCTCACTGAAGCTAGCAGGGCTCACTGAAGCTAGCAGGGCTCACTGAAGCTAGCAGGGCTCACTGAAGCTAGCAGGGCTCACTGAAGCTAGCAGGGCTCACTGAAGCTAGCAGGGCTCACTTATGCCTCTTTTAGCCTGGGTTGTGTTAGCATTAGCGTGTCAGGTTGGCCTAGCAAAGGAACATCACCTCGTACCGTTACACAACTACGTCCTAAATGCGGTCCTCTATTCACTGTCCAGTCTGTTAGCTGGTGTGTAGAAGTCTGTATATCATACACTTTATGTTGTGATCTCGAACAGGGAACAGAGATGTTTAGCACTTAGCTCTTATGTTTAAAGTGTCCCTGCAATCAAACTTGGTGTTTCTGAGATTTGTGTTTGTGTCCCTTTTAGCTTTCTATACACTAGTTTATCTAGGAATAAACATCTGGTCCATTCATGAATAAGAAGAAATGTTTAGCTAAAGTCACTTTTATTTGATTTAAATTTGACACATAAAACATATTTTAATTCTGATGACTCATCCTGCACAGGATTTGTGATTGTCCTGTGAAATGAAATTTTTTTATTTATATATATGTGTGTACACATACATGCATTTAAATTTACAGCATTTAGGAGATGCTCTTATCCAGAGTGACTTACATTTTTATTTATTTTTTTAAAACTACATTTACTTTTTAATACAACTATGCATTTGAGGGTTAAGGGCCTTTCTCAGGGGCCCAGCAGTGGCAGCCTGGGGGGCGTAGGAATCGAACTCGCAACCTTCCGATTGGTAGCCCAACCCCTTAACCACTAGGTTACCACATCCGTATATATGTATGTGTGGAATTTGTGCAAGCTTGTGGTTCAGCAGTTAAAACTATCCAACAGCCCTATTGGATCGATAAGTTTATCAGAGATGAGTCTGTAATAATTTTATTTTTTACTTCTCTATTCAGTTATAAAAAAACTCACATCTGGACGGTGAAAGTGATGACCGTAGCAAAGCGTTTCTTTTGGATTGATCGTGATTATGATCGTGTTCTGTTCATGCACTGGTTTTCTAATCAGTCCAGAGATACTGGGGTAGAGAAGGGTCTCTGGGTCTTACTACAAATCGAGTTGAACCAAAGTTCCAGCAACAATTTCAAAATACAATCAAAGTATAAGTGAAGCTTTTTTTAATTTCCATTGTTTTGCTTTTTTTTTTTGTTTTTTTTTTTTAAAACTCAGGAAGTATTAAATGTCTAGGGAGGGTCACTGATGCGCCATGCATGACTAAATCTTTATTTATTTATTTATTTGCTTGCTTGCTTGCTTTTTCTTTTCAAAACGCAAGGTGACATTTGTGTAGAAAATCATGGCTAAGTGCATCCTGACCAGATTAAAACGATCAGCTGCCCGCTGAGTTTGGTGAATTTGGCCTGTTATTTTCTAATGAGGAGGACGGAGGGAAAAGCCTGACATGGCCTGTCCAGGTGGAAATGAAAAAGAAAATATATGTAAATTTAATAATGTGTAAATAGGGAAAATGGCTTAAATCGATTGATTTGTTCTCATGGGTAGGAGCTCTCTGAATTTTTTTTATTTTTTTTTCATGTGTGAGGGGTATAAAGTAAGCACAATACTAGACAAATTATTGGTTGGTTGTATGTGTGCGCGTGCGCGCATGCATGCATGTTTATGTATGTGTATATATAAGGATTCCTGGTGGCGCACAGTATAAAAATAGCCGTGTACTATGTACCTGCAGTTCTCTTTTACAGGACAGACAAGCTTTACTGCCTGCAGCTTCTCAACTCATCCTTTTTTTGTTTTTCATATTTCTTTTTCCAAAATCTTACCATCACAATACTAAGCTTATAGGGACATCAGTAAGGACCGATATAGGTTGAAGGCCTAGTTCAGCGTGTGAGCTTCGTCCACGAACGCTCGTGTAGCCTGTTTCTTTTTGTCAACCAGACAATCGATATGTTATAAGTCATGTGGTGTGAGTGTAAGAGTTTGAGTCATGTGTGAGTTGCTGTTAGCATAAGTATGTATGTACATGCTGTGGCTGGTGTTTGATTGTTAATTGGATGTTCAGACTAAACCAGTTTGACTTGTCCACCCAGTCCACAGAACATCATTCATGGCTCTGTGGTTAACTCTGTTACAAGACAATCTGTGGTTAAGGGTGTATACATTCTTACCCACATAAAAAAAAAAAAAGGCAACATATATTGGCACAATTATTATTTCATATGTACAGTACAGACCAAAGGTTTGGACACCACCTTTTCAACAGGGCAATGACCCCAAACACACCTCCAGGCTGTGTAAGGGCTATTTGACCATGAAGGAGAGTGATGGGGTGCTGCGCCAGATGACCTGGCCTCCACAGTCACCGGACCTGAACCCAATCGAGATGGTTTGGGGTGAGCTGGACCGCAGTGTGAAGGCAAAAAGGCCAACAAGTGCTAAGCATCTCTGGGAACTCCTTCAAGACTGTTGGAAGACCATTTCAGGTGACGACCTCTTGAAGCTCATCAAGAGGATGCCACGAGTGTGCAAAGCAGTAATCAAAGCAAAACTTTGAAGAACCTAGAATATGACATATTTTCAGTTGTTTCACACTTTTTTTTTGTTATGTACGTATATAATTCCACACGTGTTAATTCATGCCTTCAGTGTGAATCTACAATTTTCATAGTCATGAAAATAAAGAAAACTCTTTGAATGAGAAGGTGTGTCCAAACTTTTGGTCTGTACTGTATGTTGTATAAAATGTGCACTGACTCAGTTAGCTTCTCAGAATATAACGCCGTAGGATGAGTTACCGTGAAATTGTGAAATCCTGGAGAGACAACTTAGGGTTGAGTTTACGCTCCAGATGTCTCTGTTCTAGTCACTCACTGTGTAACAGAAGCATATATTGCTTTATTAACAAGAGCTGTGCGTTTAAATATCACTCAGATTTATGTATTGTCACTGAGGAGTGACATGCATTTATCTTTTATGCCTGCTTTTCCTGTATATTTAGGAAAAAGTTTGCTTTTCCTATTTACTGCTTTTCTTTATCAAATATGAGCTAAGAGTTAAGACTTAAATTGACTATTTGTATGAAGTATAGATTAAACCATTTTACTGAGCAGCTAGGTTTCTAAACATTTTACTACTTTGATAATAGCTGAACTTGGTGTGTGTGTGTGTGTGTGTGTGGTATTATTTATATTATTCTAAAAGACCTGTCGGTGTGAGACTACTACTTGTAGTTCCTAACCCGTTGCATTGCCATCTGGGATATTGGCTGTGAGCTGGGCTGGATATTTCATACAGCTTGATCAGATTTTTTGATGGCAAAATATTCTTGATGCACTATGATGCAGGATTACTAAATGCCAGTCGGAGTGTTTTTCTTATGAACAGTCTAACTGTTTTTTCATGCAGTTGTGTGTATGTGAGACATTATAGAGTTTGGGGGGGGGGCACACCCCCTATTGGGTGAATGTTTGGGGGGAGAGACATCCTATTGGGTGAATGATGTTGGGACAGTCATGGGCAAGAGTATAAGCGAAGAGTATAAACCAGATTTTCTCAGTTTGAAGATTTGTGTGGCTTTTTATTCCGTGATATCAAATGATGTGCCCTAGGGCTGGGAGGGTATGACGGTATATTCCGTTTCCGAGGAATAAAATGTCTACCGTTACAGGTTTTTCTATTCCGTGCATACCGTGAAATTTAAATTAGTGGGCGTGGTTAACCTCACGTGTAGCACGCCTGGATCTGAGAACGATTGAGAAGCGGCACATAAGCGTAGATAAGAAGAAAAACCTGGAGAAAGACATGCATGCTGATAAAGAAATCCCACAAACCAATCCCAAGCAGGAGGAGGCACTTGTTGTGAAACGAGGCACGACATCAGTGGTATGGACGTGGTTCACTACTAATGCTAAATAAAAGAAAAATGAATAAAATAAGATGAGAGAGCCTATTCTTTATTTTTAGACTGTTAAAGTGGTATTTAATATATTAAGCATGTTCCTTTTGTTGATTTACCTGAAAAATTATTATTCCATGATATATACCTCTACCGTGAAATAAAATAACTTATTCCGTGAAACAGATTTTTGGTCATTGCGCCCACCCCTAATGTGCCCTACTCAGAGCGGTGATATTTTCTCTGTGGGAATTTGGCCCCATATTTCAGTTATCAATGAATACTTTTGCTTCACAATGTGACCTCTGTTAGTAGTTCCTGAATCGTCCATTTTCTGTAGGGTGATGGGTTGGAGTGGCACCAGTTCACTGTTTTGAGCTTTAAGAGTGTGTCAAAATGTATTCGATGCATTAGGTTTCTAGGCATTTCAATGGAACTTTTGTGTGTTGGATGTTGTATTGGCAAAGAAAAGCTCGATGCATGCGTTGTGTACGATTGTAAGACGAGGCACAATTGACGCAGAGATGTACACGGTCACCCAAGCGAGTGAGGCGAACGCCAGTAACACGCTTTCAGTAAAGGCTTTATCCTGATCAGGAGCATGATCTGTGCTGGTAAAACTACTCGCGCAAGGATTCAACGATTTTATTGCTGCAGGTTGACAGTCGCTGTACTAGAAAATTCAGTAGGATGAAACATTCTGGTGTTTGTATGTAAAACTTTCCAGTGTTCTATAGGCATCGTATCAAAAGGGTTCATCCACGTGCTCTGTCTTTACTCCCATTGCTAGGTGCTGCATCAAGCTCATAAGTTTTGTTCTTTTCTGTACTTGTCACCAACGATCGTTGTCGATGTATCGATGGAAGTTGTCAGTTCTGTTTTGCGCTCTTATCCATCAGTGCTGCATTTTCACACTCATGCTGCTGCAAAATATTTCATTCCTTACAAAGAAAACAAACCGTGTCCATGCGAGTGTGCTGTGAGTAGTGTGATGTGTTAAACAGTGATGCTGTGTTAAACAAGTAGAGGAAACAATTTTGGTAAATATGGAATGACGCATTCTTAGATATTTATTTAAAAAAAAACTTTTAGTGACTATATATAGAGCTTTTTGTGATTTTTGCTTCTTGTGAACGTATAAATTTCATTCAAAATATTTGCTTTACATAGACGTTTTACATTTGGTCATGTACAGTATTTTCCGTACTATAAGGTGCACTTAAGAGCCTTAAATTTTTCAAATATCAGCCATGCGCCTAATAATCCGGTGCGCCTTGTGTCTGCACAGAGTTCCAAAATCTGTAAAAATGTTGTTGTGCGACTTGGTAAGCGCTCCTCTTGATTGACTGTTGGACAGTTTCTCGCTGACACAGGGACAATACACTACGTACGCTGGCAGAGATAAACCAATGAGAGAACACTTACGTAATACGCTTACCTCCGCCACGCCTACGGTAGGTATACTACCGGTATGTTGCCAAACATGTTTCTTCCTAACCATTATGCGCTCCACACTCCAGTCCAGTAGGTGGCGGTAAATGCACCTTAAGTTGGTTTACCATCCGCCAATAAAAATCAGATGATTACGAGGCACAATACAAACTACAGGCTATCAGTTACACGGTTGTAAATGGGAATAGAGCTGCTGAAAGAATTCAACATCAATGCATCTATGGTTCAGAAGTGGAGGAAGCAAGAAAATGTATTGCGCCAAGTTAAGACACAGTAGATAAGGACTTTGATGGATTTGTGGGAGAAGATTGATTAAAAAATGTGTGTTGTTAAATAGTAGAATAAAGTTCAACTAAACTAACTGTTTTGCTTCTGTTACCTTTTTTTTGTAGACCGTAAGTTTTAGCATGCGCCTTATAATACGGTGCACCTTATGTATGGGTTAAGTACAGAAATAGAGCCCGTAATTAAGACTGTGCCTTATAATCCGGTGCGCCTTATGGTGTGGAAAATACTGTAGTGAATTTCAGATTTTGTGATGCAACTTTTAAAAAAAAAAAAAAAAAAAAAAAAGACTTATGTAATTACTTTCTATGAAGGTCGTACTTGAGTTTGAGAGACACACATCAAACAGAAATTTGGTTTAGCACAAGTCGTGATGTCACACGACACATCTTGGCCTAAATGTGCAATAATTCTTTTAAAAAGTTACAAATACTTTGTGCTTTCTTGTTTTTCCAAGAATTTCTGCAAATTTTAAAATTGAGAAATCCTGGATGGATTGATTTAGTTGCACAAATCTAATGTGTGAATGGGAGACATGTTGAGCAAGTGAGCATTTGAAGATATTGAAGCATGTTGATGTGTATGTGGACCCCGGACCATCACTCACACATGGGTTTTTTTTTTTCCCCCCAAAATCGTTGTCACAAAACTGGAAGGACACAGTTGCTAAGAAAGATCATGTACGCTTGTAGGTTTAGGGGCCTGAACCTTCTCCAGCATGACAGCATCCCTGTTCACAAAGCCAGATCTATGAAGTCAATGGTGTGTTATGTTTGGAGTGGAAGATCTCTTTTGGCCTTGACTCCAGTCTATTAAAAACCTTTTGAGATGAACTGAAACACTGACTTCTCCCCAGACCTCCTCATTCTCTTGTGTCTGAAAGAACACAGATCTCCACATCCATGATGAAAACAATTTAGTGGCAATTCTTCCCAGAAGATCGGAGCTTATTAGAACAGTAAAGGCGGACACACTTTGGTGTAATTTTGGCCTTAGTGTATTTGTCCAAGAAGCTTGATTGTAGACACATTTTATTTTTTTTTTGTTAAACAAAATATGTCTGCCCTGTAATGAAACAGTACCAGTCTGAGGTGTAGTGGCTGGAGACCTCTGCTCTAGGAAGCCAAACAGGCCAAAGTCACAAGAAATCCTACAGAGCAGAAAACAAACAGGAGGTTTGTAAAACCGGAGCTCTGGGCTTGTTTGCTAAGCTGCTGTTGAGTGTTTTAGATTCGTTGGGGTGTGCAGGTATCTCGAAACACTGTTGGCTGTTGTGGAAACAAATCAACTGTTTAACTTGCTGAAGGAAAAAAAACCCTCTCACTGTTCATGGTCACTTAACGTCAGTGTGTTGTTTCTTTTCATTAACTAGATCGTTTCCTTCACAGACTGATTACGATGTGCGATATCTTCTCGTTGCCTGATTTACATAAATAAGGGGCAGTTTAGTAGAGTTTTAATTATTGTCACTTAATCTGACTGTTGCTTTTTATTTATTGCAACTTTTTTAATAATGTCCTTATTTAGACCGGGTGCTTTTCTTTCTTAGGACTGGACAAACAGCAGAACAGAGACTGGCTTCCTGCCTGACATTATTCAGGAGGTTTTCCCAGCATTTTCTGGCTTCCTTTCTTTCATGTAGGGTTTGTTCTCCCGCAGGTTAGATCAATAAGTGCGTGTTCTTTTCCCAAACCAACAGCATGGGGTTCGGCTGTGTTTTAAATGTTCTCTGGCTTCCTTATGAGAGATTGAGTAGTTTATATTGCTTTCTGAAGTGTTTGACTGGGTGCAGAATCGTTACAAACAGCATACAAACCCCAGTTTGTTCTGTTTGAGTCGACTGTTCGAGTTGTTCTTCAAAAGACAGCAGCTCGAATTTTTTTAGTACACATCCCTCTCCCCTGAAGCAAATATTTTTACTCTCAACTTTCTTCCAAGATGAGTGTATACGGACCTGCAGCCCGCACTGCTGTGAGATGAGCATACGTACTGTATGTACTGAACACTATGTGAGATGAGCGTACGTACCGAACACTGTATATGAGATGAGCGTATGTACTGAACACTGAGTGGGAGATGAGCGTACGTACTGTATGTACTGAACACTGAGTGGGAGATGAGCGTACGTACTGTATGTACTGAACACTGAGTGGGAGATGAGCGTACGTACTGTATGTACTGAACACTATGTGAGATGAGCGTACGTACCGAACACTGTATATGAGATGAGCGTACGTACTGTATGTACTGAACACTGTATGGGAGATGAGCGTACGTACTGTATGTACTGAACACTGTATGGGAGATGAGCGTACGTACTGTATGTACCGAACACTGTGTGGGAGATGGGCGTACGTACCGAACACTGTGTGTGGGAGATGGGCGTACGTACCGAACACTGTGTGTGGGAGATGGGCGTGCGTACGTACCGAACACTGTGTGTGGGAGATGGGCGTGCGTACGTACCGAACACTGTGTGTGGGAGATGGGCGTGCGTACGTACCGAACACTGTGTGTGGGAGATGGGCGTGCGTACGTACCGAACACTGTGTGTGGGAGATGGGCGTGCGTACGTACCGAACACTGTGTGTGGGAGATGGGCGTGCGTACGTACCGAACACTGTGTGTGGGAGATGGGCGTGCGTACGTACCGAACACTGTGTGTGGGAGATGAGCGTGCGTACGTACCGAACACTGAGTGTGTGAGATGAGCGTGCGTGTGTACCGAACACTGAGTGGGAGATGAGCGTGCGTACGTACCGAACACTGAGTGTGGGAGATGAGCGTACATATACTGTATGTACCGAACACTGAGTATTCTGAGAACTAGTATGCACAATAGGAGGGTGCCAATAATTGAGAACAAAATGTATCGCTATTGAATCAGGCTTGATTCGGATTATTTGAAGTTAGCATTCTTCTTTAGCAAAGGCTTTTTTTATTGTTCTGCTTAAAGCGTGAGACTTTACCATCCAATCTGTATGTTTATAGACTTAATGGTAATCGAGATGGAGCAATTTGATGCTGACTACCAATGGGAGTGAAGCCAGTAGATCCCTGATAGAGATCATACATCAAATCTCCCTCCAGATTGTTTCATTTTAACACGAATAAAACTGAAACTGAATAAAACCACCCTGTTGCTGTATGTTACCACAGCAACCAGTAATAGGAACTTCATCGAACAGTGGCTGGCAACTTGCACATGCGAACGTGGCTTCACACGTGATTTTACAACCCTAATCTGTGCCCATGCTCAACTTAATATTGTGCCTAAACCTTGTAAAGTTAGCTTTTCCTTGACACTTCGTTTATACTTTACTTATACTTTTTTTTTGGTTCGGATGGAGACGATGGTACATTTTTGGTTCGGGTGGATACGATAGCCTGGTTAGGTAGAATTGTTCCGTACTGAGTGTCCGTATAACGAAGCCACAAAAGTTCTTTTCCCACAGGATCTAATAGAATTTTCTCAGTTTCCTTTTACAGAAGTTAGTCGTCTTGCTCATAGTTTGTCAGTAAAAATAGCTGTCGTGACTGAATGGGATAGGACTAAAATCCCAGAGGTGCTCCAGTTATAATTACATTAACCTGCCTCTCTATGGAAAACTTATCCAGACCAAATAGGCTTTCAAACCGTTCTCAGGGAATAAAAATGGGATGTATGCTGCAGCAGACGTTATCATTTAATTGTACTTGTGATTTTAAAAACAATTACAATGTCATGAAATTATTACTGATGCTCATGCAGTCCTTCTAACACATGACTGAAACCTGACCTGAAAGACACTAACGTGTCTATTTACCGATATTTATTTCATTCTTAGATCCAAGACGATGCAGAATGTCTTTTTGAAAACCATGGATTTGTTGTGTAAACAAATCTGGCATGCTCTGCCCGCAGGAACCGATGACGCGGAACACGGAAGTCACTCCGTAATGCTCCAATGCCATTTTTAGGTTTGACACCCAGGCAATGGCGTGGCAGTATTTTTTTCATGATTACATTGCTGTGATCTAAACCCTAATAAGGTTCAGGGAGTTAGAACGATGTGAAAAGATGAATGAATGTGCATGCATCTCCGTTTCACTGTACTACACTGCAGCTCTTTCTGAGGATCAAAACACAAGGCTGACGCTGTTTCGTGCAGGGTTTCCTCTCTCTCTCCTGTCTCTCTCCCCATACCTGTCCAACATGGCTGAGCATCTCCTCGAGCTCTCTCTCTCTCTGCACACAGGCTAGTGTTTCTCCCAGGCACGTAAATCTTAAACCGTAATGCTCTGCTGAGATCTGCAGCCTTAAAAGCAGCTAACATGGCCACTCGATGTGCTCCACCATGGGTACGTATCGCTTTCTCATGCTACTCCCACGTCCTCCCAGCAGCGTCCGGCTCAGTCTGAATAGTGATGGTTTTCTCCGTCTTCTGGGGCGCCAAAGAATGATCTAATGTTGGAGTGCTAATTTTATCTCCATGCAGGGATGAGTGATGCAATGCAACACTCAGTCGGTGGAGCTGAAATTAGTCTGCGTTTGTCTTTCAGCATGGTCACCTTCACTGGTGATGGTGGTGTTTTTGTGTTGCATTGCTGTAACATGCGAGGAATATCTTGCTGTGCACTTTTTTCCCCCCTTCCTTGATTCTGAGAAAAGTGCTGAAGTGGCACAAGAGGAGGGATTTGGGTTGGTTAATGACTACACCACTTTGTTGATTTGCTTAGTCATCAGATTAACCATTCGCAATGTGGAGTGACCACTAGATCAATCCTGAGCCGCTCTCAGGGCTGTCCGGAGCAGCGGCGTTGTCTCGTGAAGCGTCTTGTCACAGTTTTGCAAGACAAGCGACAGCCGCAGGTACAACAGATATATAATGGCATCTTCTCGCTCTTCAGTATGGGTATGTGTGCGATTCTGCTGCTTCTCGCACAGCCACAACTCGCACCGTGAGTGATTATGCTGAGTCAGTGTTTTGAAGGTGGATTGTTTTTCTAGGCAGCGAGGCTTCACTGATTGTTCAGCATCGCTCTTGTGATGGATTTAGCTTAGAGATTTTATTACTCAGCTTGATTTTACTATTTGCGTATTATTTCAAGATGTAAAGCGATGGGAAAATGAATGAGAGCAAAGACACAGTAGGCTGTTTGTTTATTCATTTGTTTGTTTATTTTGTAGTAACCGTTTTGTTCTGTTCAGGATTGTGCTAGAGCCTTAGCACGAACTTAGCATGGTTCAATCCAAAGTTCGGTTTGCTCTCTGTGTGGTGTTTCGTTCTCTCCTCGTGCCAGTTTGGGTTTCCTCTTGTTTGGTTTTCTCGTATCTCTCAAGAACATGCTGGTAACATGCTGAATGCTTCTTCTTTGTGTGAATGATGTCCCATCCAGGGTGTTTCCTCCTCAAGCTCCTCAAATAATGACACTTTTAATCCCTTTTATTTGTATGGCATGATGCTATGTATAAAGGAGCTAGGAGTGCGTACAGATAACACGAATAAAGAACAGATTTGACTAGATTGCTGTTACTACCTTATTTCCAGTGCTCTGAGTCTCTTTCACTTTGCATTGTTTGTTCAGCAAGTGTGAAGTATGAAGCGTATCCTGTAAGTAGTAACAGATCAGTGCATCACGGCTGAGTAGGTGACCTAGTCCAGCCCAACACGTACTGCATTTCCGTTCCCACTCGTCACTCTCGGGAGTAACGTTGTATAGGAGAGTATATGAGTTGTTGATGAAACGTTGATTTCTACTCAGTAGTAAAGCTTTATAGAAATTTATATCGAATTTGTTTGACTTTTCGTATTTTTTATCCATATATACATTTTCCTCTGTTCTTAATTGTAGCAGTTGTTTGGCTGCTGAAAGTCTCTAGCTGCAGCAGAATTGGTGTACTGTTGTGCTATATAATGGCGTATGTCAGTTTTTTTTTTTCTTCCTTCTTTTTCTCGCCCAATATGTTTTCTCATCCTCCTCATCTCCTTTTCATCGTTTTGTCTTTCTTGTGCTTGTGAGGTCTGTTTCAGCTGTGACCTGACCCCTGTTCTACAGATCATTTAATCCTTCAGATGGCCGAGATGTCACAGGCGAGTATGTGAACGAAGGCGCTCGCGTAACTGCCACGTTAAGAATAACCTATACTATACTGTTGTATTGCTGAAGTGCAGGTTGTTTAGTAGATGATCATTCCAGGGTGCAGGGAATTAAATACGTGTCTAATTCGGATTTCAGTAACCGTTGAGGAATGGCTATTCGGGTTATAACTCGGAAAGAGAGTGACGCCACTTTTATCTTCAGTGGCTGCAGACACAATAGACGTAGAAAAGAAAGCGAAAGGTCCAACAAATGTTGAAAGCGAAAGTGAAACTATCAACAAATATCAGGTTCAACTGAACGTTTCAGATGAGGTCCGGTGTCAGGAGTAAAAATCTGACGAACATTTATGCAATTGCAGTGCTGATGCATGTTCCTCCAGTACTGACATGCTGTATTTCTAAACCAACTAAATAGCTAAGTGATGATGAGAATGCTGAAGGGCATTATGTAGCAATTGGGACATGCCTTGAGCAGCAATACCTCAGTTGGATATTGGGCTTAACTGCAAACCAGATGTACCGGATTTGTCTCCATTATAACTTCAGACCAAAGACGTAAAATCTTCTTTTTAATCTGGCTAATTCCGTTCCCAGGCCAGTACACTTCTAAATAGTGTACTAAATAAATAGTTAAACTAAACTGTATACCATGTTACCACACACAGCATTAGTGTCTTCTCTTCAGTCCCAAAAAGATTTGTGTTTCTGCAGTACTATCTTGAGACGCTCTCAGACCTGACCGAGATCATTGTCCTCTTACTAACCACACACGCTTACACACACACACACACACACCCCAAGTGCTTTTAACTGAACCCTTGTGTGCTTCCTTTAAGTGTTAGCTGAACGTATAAAGTCGAATGCAGTCTCCTGGCATGTAACTGATTGTCTACAGCAGGTACAGAGTTTAGGATTGAGAATCATTGCATTGTTCTCCTTGACGAATCTCTCTGCAGGATCATGTGCTGCTAGATAAGAGTCTCTGTACACACAACAGGACAGACAGAATCTTATCCTTATCCCAAACCTGCATTGTTTGCCATATGAAGGCACTTACAGGTTTGTAATTTTGATTGACGTTTCTATCGGTTGTACGTTCACTGCATATTAAAAGCAAACACTTAAGTCTGACTTTTCTCATACGGAGAGAGGGACGAGTCACTATAAATGGAAATTGAAACATTTGGCAGACGCCGTTATCCAGAGCGACTTACAGAAGTGCTGTTGAAGTCTCTCAATGAATACATGGATACTGGTTCAGTAGGTCACAAAAGACTATCAGTATAAAACTAAAAGTATTTTAGTTGCCTCTTTCACTATTTTCAATGTTATGTTGCAGTCTGATACTACAGTCGTTCAAATGCATTCTTTCTTTTTTTTTCTTTTTTCTCATTAATCTGCTCTCAGTGGCCCATAATAACAAAGTAAAAACAGAATTCTGTTTGCAAATGTATGAAAAAGGCAATTCTGTAATCACATGTACATAAGTCTTCAGACCCTTTGCAAAAACTCAGGCACCTTCCATTTCTCTTGATCATTGCTGAGCTGTTCTTCATCTTGATTCGAGTCCACCTGTAGTAAATTAAATTGATTACACATGATTTGGGCAAAAACCAAGCCATGAGGTCAAAGAAACTGCCTGCAGAGCTCAGCGACAGGTTTGTTGCAAGGCAGAGATCTGTGTTGCAAGGCTACAAAAAATTTCTGTGGCACTAAAGATTCCCGAGAGCACGACGGCCTCCATAATTCCTAAATGGAAGAGGTTTGGCACAACCAGGACTCTGATTATATTTATTTGTTTGTTTGTTTTTGTTTTTCTGCCCAAACTGAGCTATCAGGGGAAAAGGGCCTTAGTAAGTGAGGTGAACAAGAACCTGATGGTCACTTAGACTGATCTCCAGAGATCCTGTGTGGAGATGGTACACAGTTCCAGAAGGAGCAACTAGATGGAAGCCTCCCCTCAGAGCAAATCAAATGAAAGCTCGATTCAAGTTTGCAAAAAAGCAGCTGAACAAGATTCTCTGGTCTGATGAAACTCGGCTCTACATGTTCTGTCTGGAGGAAACCAGGCACCACTCCTCACCTGCCTTATTCCATCCCAACAGTGACACATGGTGGTGGCAGCATCGTGCTGTTGGGGGAGTTTTTCAGCAGCAAGGACTTGGAGTTTGGTCAGTTTTGATTACTTTGCTCTATTCGGCTTTCAGAGATATCCTTTCCATAGCACTCCGACTGAGCCGAAGGTTTACTTTCCAACATGACGACGATCGTAAGCACAGAGCCAAGACAACACAGGAGTGGCTTAGAGACAACTGTCAGTGTCCTAGAGTGGCCCAGCCAGAGCCTTGTCTTGAACATCTCTAAAGAGATCAGGAAATGGCTTTCTGACTGACTGATCAACCTGACTGAGCTCGAGAGGATTTGCAAGGAAGAAAAGCAGAAAATCCTCAAGGCTGTAACTGCTGCCAAAGGTGTTTTAACTAACTACTGAATAAAGGGTCTGAACACTATTATACATGCGGTATTTCAGTTTATTCTTATTATATTTACAGACATTTCTAGAATCTTTGTCATTGTCATTATGGGCTGATGAGTGTAGATTAACGAGATGAATTATCAACGATCGTATTCTCAGACTGCAACATGAGTGAAGTGGTCTGAATGCTGAACGTATCGTGGTGTTTTAAATCTATTGAAGCGTCACCCATTGTTTACAGAGGGACAAGTTCATCTGACGGTTAATGTGCAAATACGTGACTCATTCGGCTTCCATATAGAACGCTCTGAAGAACGTTTACCAGAAAACAATATTATCTTTTCTCCCTGTTGACAGCATTAAAGATCCAGCGGTGGAAAGTCTGAGTCAAAGCTTCACTTTACACCACAGACCTTATTATTTAAACCTGCTCACTGACTGTGTAACTAAAAACTAATACTTAGGATTGTTTTTTTGTGTGTGTGTTTTGCAGCGGACATTATCTCAACAGTTGAATTTAACTACTCTGGGGAATTGCTAGCTACAGGAGATAAAGGAGGAAGAGTTGTCATATTTCAGCGGGAACAAGAGGTAGGTTATAAGAGTTACGGTGTCTCCCGATCACAATCGTTTTATTTCTTTGCGCTGACCGACTTTCGTTTGTTGTTAAGCAGAGTGTGCAGGTTTGTTTTTGTTTTTTTATTTATTTTATAAATTAAGTGCTGATATTACATTTCTATATTTAGTTTGAAAAGCATATACCTTGCTTGTGCATCTCTACTGCTAGTGAGGTTGATTTCTTAACACTTGCTCTTGTTTTTAAAATAAAATTACGTGGTTTTTTTTTCTGCCTCTTTTTCCATTCTCAGAGTAAAAACCGCCCTCTCTCAAGAGGAGAGTACAACGTGTACAGCACTTTCCAGAGTCATGAACCTGAATTTGATTATTTGAAAAGCTTAGAAATTGAGGAGAAAATCAATAAAATTAGATGGCTACCACAACAGAATGCTGCTCACTTCCTGCTCTCCACGAATGGTAGTTTCTACACCGTTTGGATTTTATTATTATTATTATTCCTTACAACACGTGAAGCATGTTTTTTGCACTGATGCATATGTTGGCTTAGAAGCTTAGACTTTTACATAAATGAACTTTTGTTTTCTTTCAAGATAAAACCATCAAGCTGTGGAAGATCAGCGAAAGGGACAAACGAGCAGAAGGCTACAATCTGAAAGACGAAGACGGGCGTCTCAGAGAGCCGTTCAGAATCACAGCACTAAGGGCAAGTTGAGCCTAGACATACACAGCGTCAGTCTCTCATCGTACACTGCTTCCTGTTTCCTGTCTGTCTGGAAGTGCGGAGAAACGTCTAGATCAGGAGACTATCAGCTTTGCACACCATTGGCCTTAACAGATTTTTTTTTTATATATATGTGTAAAATACTGAGAATAAATAAGAATACTGAACCATGTTTTCTATTATGAATTCTGCTATTTTTTGGGTTTTTTTTTTTTTCGACATTAGAACCATTTGGTCGTCAGTCACCAATGAAAAATAATCAGCAATAATTTTGTATTTATTTTTTTTTACGAATGAGAAATCTGTAGTTAATTGTCAAATGAACATCACAAAATGTAGAGCTTTTCGTGTCTCGTGTGGAATATAGTGTTGGACGATTTTCCTCATCTTTATTCCTCCATCTGTGTCCCGACAGGTACCCGTGTTGATGCCGATGGACCTAATGGTGGAGGCGAGCCCACGCAGAATATTTGCAAACGCACACACGTATCACATCAACTCCATTTCAGTAAATAGTGACCATGAAACATACCTTTCTGCAGATGACCTAAGAATAAACCTATGGCACTTAGAAATCACAGATAGAAGTTTTAGTATCCTTTCATCACCGTGGGCATGTGATTCATGAACGTGTTCAAACTAAATGCTCTTAATGGAACCGAACGTTTATACCGATTTAATCAATTCACAAAGAGTCTCCATTGTTTGCTGTCATTGTCCTTTACTGCTGCCCTCCTTCAGATATTGTAGATATAAAGCCTGCCAACATGGAGGAGCTGACGGAGGTGATCACGGCTGCCGAGTGCCACCCTCACCAGTGCAACGTGTTCGTCTACAGCAGCAGCAAGGGCACCATTCGCCTTTGTGACATGCGGGCAGCAGCTCTTTGCGATAGACATTGCAAATGTGAGTAGCTCGGAGTAGCACTGGTTTCAAGTCGCACCTCATTTCAGCTTAACACTTTATTCTCATGGGACAGGATGGCATTTCATTATTTTAATTATTATTATATATTTTTTTTTTAAACAAGAATGTCTGGACGTGATTTTAAAATGAGCTCCGTATTTTTGGAACGGAAAATGAGAAACTTTCCATGAAAAATCCTTCAGGACACAAATCTGTCCTTTGATGCCGTCTGCCCCTTTTTTGGAGTCTGTCCTTAGAGGGATTATAAAAGCCCATGGCCCATATAGTGTAGTTTTGAAGTGATCTTTTCCCCTGAGTAAGTCTGATGCATGATCACTAGATATGATATATTATCTGTCTTGTTGATGTTTTCAGTCTTGGAATCGGTACAAAATAAATATCGGTATGTTAGGATTACGTTATATTTAGTGTTGGTTCTGTGGTGAACTCAGACTGCGCTGACCTGTTAGTTCCTCAGGAGCTCTTGGTTGCTTATGTCGACTCCACTGCAAACTTTAGTAGAAAGGACATTATTTACATTGACCATTATTGCAATAAGACGTCTATTTACTATTTAGTGTCATATGAGAGTGAGGTTCCCTTCTGAGTCTGGTTCTTCTTAAGGTTTCTTCCTCTTATCATCTCAGGGAGATTTTCCTCACCACCGTCACCTCAGGCTTGTTTATTAGAGGTACACAGTAACTTCATTTAAAACTTTACTTACGTAAAGCTGCTTTGAGGCAATGTGAAATGTTAAAAGCGCTTGAAAAATAAAACTGAAATGAATCTTTGAGGTTCCTGTCCATGTATTGAATTTTAATTCAATTATTAAATTAATTTTAAAACCCAATCATTGACAGTAACTGGTCCTTGTGTATCCTGTTACTGAAGCGTATTGCATTCACTTGAGGAAAAAAAATCTGTTTTGAATAAAAAAAATTCTGAATTGAGTTAATTATCTCAAAATTATGAGAATTTTTCATTTTAAAAAAATCCCTCAAAATCCTGCCAGGAGCTTTATTTTAGGCGGATTGCATGGAAGTAAACATGTCCCGCCTTTCAAGTTTAAGGGATCTCGTTAATTCAGAAAAACAGCAAAATAATTTTCTTCATGAAGATTCTTCTCATAATTCTGAGAGAATTAACTCGTTAATTCATAAAAACGGAGTGTGTGTTTTTCAAAAAAATTTCCCCATAATTCTGAGAGAATTAACTCGTTAATTCATAAAAACAGTAGATTTTTGTTCCCCAAGTGAATGCAATACGCTTCCGTAATCCTGCGCACTCCTGCACAATTTAGTACTTTTTGTACTCCCAGCAAGCCTGATTCAGTGAAGCAGCTAATTAACAGCGCTTCCTGAAAAGAAGTGGCGTGTGTTAGAGCTGGGAAATCACTAAAATGTGCACAGGGGTTACTCCAGGATAAATGTCCGGGACCTGTACTAGAAAACACTTGAAGCTAGGGGGTAGACCTTTTTCTGGTGGGCTCAACAAGCAGTGTGCAAACAAGACAAAGTGAAACAGCTTACTTTGTTCAACTGCGTGTGAAATGTTTGCTAAGAACAGATCGCCTGTGACTGGTTTCGTGCCACAAATATTTTGTAAGGAGTCAGTTCACACTTTCGATTCCCACTCTGCCGTGTGGTTTTAAACGTGCCAGTACACGTTCACTGAACATAGCCAGAGAGCCATAAGCGTTTGTTCGTTTACTTCCTCGTTTAAAGTAAGAGATGTCACGCTCCTGTTATGTTAACGCTAGTTGCTCATCTACAACAGCAAGCAGAAGTACACATGTTAAAATTAAATCAGGTAAAGCAGAACTGGATGAATCAGTGTCTCCTCTTTAGACATAAATAAAACATTTCCAAACAGTCAGTCAGCATTCCCACCCCACCCCCCCACCATGACTCCCTTTTTGAAAAATAAATAAAAACAGTTCATCTTTATTTAACTAATTTTTTTAGTTTTTATTCATTTATTTTTCCCCACAAACCGCAGTTTTTGAAGAACCTGAAGATCCAAGCAGCCGGTCGTTCTTCTCAGAAATCATCTCCTCTATATCTGACGTCAAGTTCAGCCACAGCGGTCGATACATGATGACCCGGGACTATCTCTCTGTGAAGGTGTGGGACTTAAACATGGAGAACCGGCCAGTGGAGACCTACCAGGTACTGCCTGTTTGCTGCACAAACTCGTTCCTGGATTCTGTGACCCTTAAAGTGAAACTATTTTCATGGCTTTTGGTCCTTCTGCTAGTCACTGAATCATTATTGCACAAATTGGAACTCAAACTAGCAAAGCTGCAGTGAAATACCGGTCTGAGAAACCGATTAAAAAAAAAAAAGAAACTGAACACGACCGATGTAAGCTTTTGAATTGTACGATTCTCATTTATTAGGCTTCGTCTTGGCGTGTTACGTGAGCATCTGTCATTTTGTTGGCTACTAATTAACTAATTAGATGACGAGCACAGCAGCATCATCTGGCGCCCAATTAAAGACGAGACGTGATGAACGATTGCTTCAGATTAGGACATGAAGGCTAAATAGAAAAAAAAGTAATGACTGAGCAGTCTGTCGATGCAGTACAGGTCTGTGTATTTAAAAACTTTCACACTGTTTGAATGTTGTTGGTGTCACTTTTTATATGTTTTTAAGTTAGAACGCACGTAGCTGGTGTGTGTGCCATGGGCCAGTTTAATCGTAGTTTTTGAAGATCGATTGCATTCAGTGTGTTTTTTTTTTTTTTTTTTATAGAGCTGTTCCATCTCCCGTGAAGGTGAAAGAATATAACCGAACCATCTGAGAGATTTGTTTGCAAACTTTCCGTATTCTGAAACGTCTCTTTAAGCACGTAGTTCACGTCGTTGTAAAGGATGTACATGCCGGTTTAAACGAGCCGAATTGATTTCTGTTAATGGTTTGCCATTTCTCCGGAATTCGTGTATTCTACTGACTAACAGATCGTTCCTCTGCCTTTAACCCAGTGTCGTGAATCTCATAATGGTGTTGCCTTTACTTTGCTTCTAGAAATGCTTAAGTTGCTTGTAATCCGTGTTGCTTGACCCAGCATGCCCAGCCTCCTCTTCACTTGTTTGTATTTTCTAGGTACATGAATACCTACGTAGCAAGCTGTGCTCATTGTATGAGAATGACTGCATTTTTGACAAGTTCGAGTGCTGCTGGAACGGATCAGACAGGTACAGAAGCTTTTCCTGTAAATGGTTTATTACTTTTTTCTTCTCTTTTTTTTTTTTTTTTTTAGTCTTGAATCTGTAGGTGTCGTATTTAACATTGCATAACGCCGGTCGTTATTAATAAAAACGAGTCCCACGTCTGTTTTCTCCTGCAGTGCTATCATGACGGGATCGTACAACAACTTCTTCAGAATGTTCGATAGAAACACGCGGCGTGACATCACACTGGAGGCGTCGCGTGAGAACAGCAAACCGCGGGCCATACTCAAACCACGCCGAGTGTGCACCGGTGGCAAGAGGAAGAAGGACGAGATCAGCGTGGACAGCCTGGACTTCAACAAGAAGATCCTGCACACAGCTTGGCATCCTAAAGAGAATGTCATAGCCGTGGCCGCCACCAACAATCTGTATATATTTCAGGACAAAATAAACTAATGAGTATGGGGGATGGGAAATGAGAGCGTGAGCGAGAATTGAATTGAAATAAATATCCCTACCGTATTTCTCCCCGGCACAGGACGGAGGACGCTCAAAAAAATAAAATAAAATAAAAAAATCTTGTACTTTCCATAGTCTAGTACTTAAAGTCCATAAGAGAAGCTACAGCCTTGTTGCTCCTCCCAGCGCAAGTTTGACCCACTCGTCCAATTTACACAGGGAAACTTTAGGAACGCCCTCGCAAACCCTACCTTCCTTAAAACCAGGAGAAGGCCAACACTCATCTTCAAAAACCGCCGAGCAAAAAACAACACAACACAGAGGCCAAAATCGACTTTTCAGCCGTCACAAGCGCGTGAATTTTTCTTTTTTCTTCTAGCCTGAGCCTCCATTTGTTCTAGTCATCAATCCACACCAAGAGGAAAGTGCGTATCCATTACAGTTAGGACGGCGCACAGGTCTCTGTCGCCCGGAAACCGCCAGACACATGACAGTTTTGCTTGTTGATGTTTGTCAACATTCCTCCCCCTGGCCTTAATTACAGGCCTTGGTGTTTTATCTTTTAAGCACTTAATACAGGTCTCCCTTTTGGTCAGTGGACAATTTTTTCTTTCCTTTTTTTTTTTTTCTTTTCTTCCTTCCTTCTCTCAGTAACATCTACTCACAGACTGTCTATATAACTGCACCATCTGGTGGCAAACCACTTAATAAAAGTAACAAAACTACAAAGATACAAAGAGAAAGCGTTTTTTACATTGCGAGCAGGTATGTATGGGGTTTTTATGTTCTGTGTTATGCATGTTATGTAGATTCGGAGCGCCAGTGATGAAATGTGAAGTCATCCTGCTGATCTCTAGCCAGCTGCTAAAAAGGTGACGTCTACCTGCACGTCAGGTCTTTTTTTTTTTTTTTTTTCCTTTTTTTGCTTTTCATTCCTTATAAATCGTTTGCCGTTTCAATAAAACTTTTATCGGACAGCAAAAAGAAAACTCTGTTTGCAGTCGAGATGAAACGAACCCATCCTGATTGTAACACAATCCTGATGTCCAGGTGGAAAGACTTCAGTAAGCAGCTGGTTAGAGAGAGATATTCAGTATAGGACTACTTGAAGCTGCAGTTGCACTGTACAACGAAGGACATTCGGCCATTTTAAATGTCAGTATTGCTGTTTGCTCTCCGAACGTCCGGCTTTGTCAAATATGACTCTAAAGGTTTTTTTGTTTTGTTTTGTTTTTTAATTTTCATTTTAAAGGGACACTGCAGCCTTAAATCTCTGTATGACTATAGAGGAGGATCTCATAATGATTCTCCATAGTAACCATAAATATTAAACGGCATCATTAACACCACTCCCCACCTTTAACCGGAATATCCCCCACTTTTTCATTCCCAACACATGAAATCACTCCATCCTCTTATATATTTGCTGCTACAGTACATGTGGCTTCATACCTGGACACTAATCACACACCGTATGAGAATTAAAAGGATACTGTATACAGAATTCGGTCTGTGGAAGCAGGGCTCTAGTGCCTCGAAAAAGAAAAAAAATAGCTTTTTCGCCAGGGAATAAAACATTTAGTGGCCCATGTTCTGATCTGCTGATCGTTGTATTTCTGCACAGATGCGGCGTAAGCAGTAAAAAAAATAAATAAATAAATATTTGTTCATTAAATCTTTACCCAGCTCATGTCAGGACCTGGGATTAACTGAGACGAGTGTCAGGGTTTGCACGCTGCTTGATTTCTCGAAGCAGCATCAACACCCGTGATGGAACATCACGAATACAACTTTGACGGTTCAAGTACAAAGTTATACAGTTGAATTTGTTTCCAAATTTCTAGCCACACACGGGTCAAAGAGCATCCTGTGTCTGGCTTTGTTCCTTGTTAAATAATGATGCTAACATTGTGGAAGTGTACACCTGTTTGATTATTTTTGACCAAAGTTAAATAAATTTTAATTGTGTTTACCTGACTCTGGGATGCTGCTCACCACTTTTTTTGGCCTGTGTCTTAAAGCTTAACTTTCATCCTTTTTTATTTATTTGAGTTTACAGTAAAGACAAGCAGTTAAAGAAACAACATGGACTGATAACATTTGATTTATTGGTTTTCACATAAAATACAAAACCATGGATTTCTACACTCTACACATCATGCACTAAATTACATCGTGTTCCCTTTTTCTCTTTGACTTATTCCAATGAGAGGTCATCGCAGCAGTTAGAAGGTGACCTTACAACGTTTGAACTTTTATCTTAAGGTTCGGATCTGGACATCTCTACATTTTAGTTAGAGGACATCGGAAACGAGCTCGTGCTTGTGTTTGTGTTTTGCATGCGTTAATGTAATATGAATTGTTCTACACTGAGCTACCGGGTTTTTATTGAGTACACTTAATGTGGTGGTGGTGGTGGTGGTGGTGGTGTGGCTCTTCTGGCCTTCAGAACTGTGGATCTGGCCAGTGATCAATGCATCTTTTTTTTTTTTCCGTCTTTCCATCAAGATGCTTACCTGAGTTAAATATCACAGCAATGAACAAAGAAAATATCTTAACATTCACGTGTCAAAGTTTTGTAAAGATTGAAATCCAAGTAGTAAGCTAACTAGTCTTGTGTGTGTGTGTGGAGACAGAACTACAGCTGTTTCCATACTAAGCCAGACTGTTCTGTTCAAGCTTCCCCTCAGTGAGAAGCTGCTCTTCTCCTTTTTCCACTCAGATCCTAAAGATATTAACATCCTAGATGTGGCACCTTTAATCCACATGGGTTTGATTACCGTGACATGATCTCACAATAAATATAATACACTTATCAGAACGCATCAGCTTGATCGCTGGGGTCGAGCGCTTTGATGTGTGTGCCGTTTACTCTGTTTGAATTGAACTCTAAACTTTACATCTTTACACAACCACCGTATACAGGGTATCGGACCACGGCAAGCCGTCTGACTGAGGCGTTTCCACATACGCTCGTGTAGTTCGATTGCAGGAAGTGAATCAAACTTGTAGTATACTTGGAGTAGTGTGCAGCTGCCTTTTTTATTTTGGGTGCTACACTGAGCTGTGGACCAAAGGTGAAATGTTAAGTTCTAGAAATTTCTACCAAGAAACAATTTTGCTATTTTATAATTATCAAATTTCTAGATTAATTTCACACTTTCTCTGTGCTGTGCTTTTCACTTTCAGTTAAGTTTCTTTCCCTTTTTCTTTGAGTTTTCACGTGAATTTGAGTATTTATCGCTTTTTTATTCGTGTTCTTCAGTGCATTGTGAACTCAAATCAAACTAAAAGTGAACCAAAAGCATAAACTTCACTCTGATTTGTACTCAGCAAACAGACCTACTCTCTTTCTCATAAATGAGTGATTGCTGCTATAATTTTTGGCATTTGTTTCATCTGATATGATTTATCAAAAGCTGTGCTGTTCCATTATGTTAGCAAAATCTCGTTGAAACCTGTACAGTCTGATCTTCTTACCTTTTCACCCACTCTCTCATGAAGTATTTACAGGTCCTAAGCCAGAGCTAAACTCTTCATGATGTAGTATAATTCCTTACATCTACATTTCACATGACTGCTATTTCAGATTCTCTATCTGAACAAGAAATTAGGTTGATGAAGGTGGAGCACAGATAACGCTACTCTGTCTACAGATCTAAAATGGCCTCCCAGTGCAGGTGGGACTGTAAGAGAGTGCGAGCCAGGGGAATACACGAAGAGAGTGGGATGAAGGCGGTGTAGCACGGTACCCGCCCCGCGAGTGGAAACGGCTCGAGCGGTCCTGACTTATTTGGATCTACTGAAACACCGATTTAAGACAAAGCAGCAAAGATGGTGAGGTGGCGAAGGAGCAGCCGGAGACCGGGTTTGTGGGTTCTCCATCAGAACGTGCTGGAGGAAGTAGTGATGCGCCGTCCGATGTACACGCTGAGAGATATGAGGAGATAAAAATATATAAAGTGTTTAGGCATGCAGGATTACAGCAGTAGGTTCTGTTTCATATGTATTTAATAATTCTACCCGTAAGGTTTTTCAGTATTAAGGTTCATCATGAACATTTCTCAGCTGATTCTCTACTGTGATCGGAGTTCTTATAAAGTCAGGATGTGACGTTTGCGCTCCTTTGATATCCTCAGACAGAATGGTTTTGCTATTTTTCTAATTACTAATAATGAATCTGGCCTAAATATCGCATCAGTTTCTGACTAGACATCAAGCCACGTTTATGTTAACGCGCTGTCGGCTGCTGAGGTCTGTCCGTCGCCATGAGTTCACCTTCAATGTTTCACTCGGAACTTATTTCTTTTTTTATTATGAGAGAAGCAGATAAGAAGTGAAGGATCAAGTGTGCTATCGTGCCAAAGCCTCTACAGCTGACTGTACTGAAGTGAGGGGTCAATAACAGCTTACTCACTCTCTCACCAGACGAATACAATGCCATAAACCATGACAAATGCAATAAACAGTACATATAGGAGATCAGACTTCTAGGATCTGGATAGCAGGAAAAAAGAAAAAAGGCAAGTCGTCACCGAGTGTTAACTTGGGGTATAGAAATGTAAAATTTCCTGATTGTACTGCCTTTTTTTTTTTTACTTTATTACTGTATTTCTAACCAAATTAGGTTATGATCTTTATGCCAACTGAAAAACCATAGCAAAGAATTGTCACATATTAGAGTCCTAAGTGCAGTCATTATCTATGCTGTGTGTATTTATCAGGACACGACAAGCATCCTGTTATTGTGTCTTTAATGTAAATGTCTATGGATGTAAAACATATTACCAGAAAAGTATTTCTCTCAAAAATCTGAAAGCCACTACAGAACAAAAAATAAAACCCTTTATGTGGGAACTTTTATTATTATTATTATTATTATTATTATTATTATTATTATTATTATAGTGCAGAAACACAAGTTCTAAAGCTCATGGGGTCCTTTTTGAACTGGCCATGCGTACTTGTACCTAGTAGAGTGTTTTAATGCTGTAAGGGCCTATTTTTTTTGTCCAATTGTCCACTTAAATGGGCAGATTGTCTACTGCATCATTTAAAGAAAATGATGTACGTCATACGCTAAGGCTGTCACACTCGCCACATCACAACGGAACTCAATGTTTAAGGCAGACTTTAGAGTGATATATAATCAAGAGCACTTTCTAACTCCATTACAACTGAGGGAGTACGTTTATTAAGAATTGCGTTAATCCCTGCCGCACAGCTCCGGGAACTCGAATCACGGCTGAGCCTCACAGAAGCTCATCTGCACTGTACAAACGTGTTTGTGTGGTGGACGTCACTTACCCGAGCCCCACGGCGAGGATGTGAGAGACGATGAGAGAAGGTAGGAAGACTTTGAGGAACTCAGCAGAGAAGATTCCTCCCTTCTTCATCACGCTCGTGTTTCTGATACTCATGGTGCTGGAGCGTTTTGGCTGCTTCAGCAAGAACTCCCTGAAAACGAAAAAAAAGAAAAAGCAAAGAAATATTTTCTCTCTTCTTTTAAACAGTCAGACCCTAAAAACACACACAGAACATTCATTCATTTTCTACTGCTTATCCAAACTTCTCGGGTCACGGGGAGCCTGTGCCTATCTCAGGCATCATCGAGCATCAAGGCAGTGCCAACCCATCGCAGGGCACACACACACACTACGGACAATTTTCCAGAGATGCCAATCAACCTACCATGCATGTCTTTGGACCGGGGGAGGAAACCGGAGTACCCGGAGGAAACCCCTGAGGCACGGGGAAAACATGCAAACTCCACACACACAAGGCGGAGGCGGGAATCGAACCCCCAACCCTGTAGGTGTGAGGCGAACGTGCTAACCACTAAGCCACCATGCCCCCTAACACACACAACACGATGGAGCAAAAAGTTACTAACATTTAGCTTTTATAATTTAGAAAAAGAATTGTTTGGGGTAAATGTGCAGAAGACACACCGACACATTATTCCATTCAGTTTTAATCCCCTCCCACAAGAAGCTATATTAAGTGTCCTGATAGGAAGTAGCCCCTAAAGTTGAATCACAAATTTTCTGCCCATGGTTCAGTGCTCATGCTCACGTGCCCATTGTAGGTGCATTCGGCAGTGGACCGTCTTCCAGTTACGCAGCAAGCTGTGATGCATTGTGTTTTCTGACACTGTTCTATCATTAAGAGCTTTTCCAGAAATACTAAATGCAACAGTACCTATTCACTGGGCTTGGACCAGACGGCTACCTTTCACTCCCTAAAGCAAATCAGCAAGCCTTGGATGCACTGTCTTCCAGATTCCTAAAAAAAAACCTTGGCCTTGTGTACTGTATATGTTATTATGCAGCACAACACTGCCAAAAACACAGTGTAGGTTTTTGACCTCTGATCATTTTGCATTTAAATAATGTAGATTTCCTCTGGCTGAGAAAGTCAGAAAGAGCTAAAGTTTTTTTTTTTTTTTTTGTAGCAAGCCGCATTGTTTGTTATTCACAGACGCCTGTGTATACCTGCCCTAACATCTGATAACAGGGACTGATAACTTGTTTTGTAGAAGTGTCACATCATTAAACATGACCTTAAACAGACAAAATTGTTCAGTTTACAAATTGCTAATCACCATAATTGATTATTTTCCTATAACTGCTCACCAGCAACAACTGTAGTTGTTTTATAATGACAGTGATGTTGTAATCAGTATGTGCTACACAATATAGAGTTATCAGTAGAGTTCAGACAATTATTAAAATCATCAAACTGTATAGCGAGTGCATGATTTACTTGGGTGGGATGTTTTCGGGTCGACTCGACCAGTCCCATATCCAGTCAGCGTTTTTCTTCATGAGGTTGTCGACCTCTTTCCTCCTCTCCAGAAAGTCTTCATCGGACTGAACCAAACAAAACAGGTTAATTACCGTAAGCACATTTTTCATCCTTTTTACAAAGATTATGATGCTAATAATACAGTAATCACACCTACAGCAGGTTTGTTAGTAAGCTTTACTAATATCAAAACCTTTAAATTGGGCTGAGTAAATTCAGTCAATTCTAGAGCCAAGCGTCAATAAAATATACCTGTGAGCTGTTTTTCTCTGCTGAGCTGTGGATCTCTGATCCTTTGCTCAAGTGCAAAGGAGTCTGGGACCTTGGAGGACTAGAGGGGTAAAAGAAGACGACGTTCAAATGTGAGTCTCTTTATTTTCTTTGATATTTTCAGAAAAAAAGGTGTTCTGTAAATCTACCAAATTCTGTCGTCCTTGAGTTTCAGCTCGGTTAATAAATTAACCATAAAAGCAATGAACATTGCTGGATATTAATTAATCTCCTTGTGTTAGGGCAGACCTGTCACAGGGTAAACTCCCTCTGGAGCTGCTCCTGCCAGACTCGTGCTGAGCGTCCAGCAGCATCTTCTCCATGTCTCCAGAGGGAGCCTGATCCTCTACTGTTGCTTTAGGAGGCCCTCCAGCTCCGTTATTGAAGTGCAGCTCCACCCAAGAGCCTGCAATCATGCCATCATAAAAAGCAACATTCACACATTGTTCATGTCAGTCTGCTGCTGTTGTAAATAGGCCTTGGCTAATATTTATCCTATTTGACCATATTAAGGATTGGGCCTCAGTTTTTTTTACTGAGGACACCAGATATGCCACAAAGTAATACACTTTGAAGGTTAAGTGCATAGGTCTTTACATTGTTAGATATGCACTTGCATTACTATTACAGTTAACGTAATGATACCGTATCCTCTATAACACTATAATTCTACCTCTTAACACTATAATTGCAAAACAGGGTTTAAGTCACAGGGATTATTTGTGTCATGATTGGTTTATGCACTGTACTTTGTATTATACCAATATTACTACTAATCAGTGATGGTGGGTCACGAAATTGAATGGTTGGTGAACAAATATATGTCCTCTGTAACATACCATTCATTCAAGTTAGTTTATCTTAATATATTTTAATATATTTTAATCTGTGAATTATTTGTATTATAATGTTAAGCCAAACTCCTATTGTTAACTCCTATTTTGTCATATGACCATGGGTGAGTATGGTGGGTAGTCATGGCACGGAGGGCTTGAAATGCGGCGTCGAAAGAGAGCGGGAGGAGAAAAATAATAAAACAACAACCTCATCATCAGTGACAGGGCTACAGACACTAGGAAGCACGGCTGATATTGCCCTGATATTCTGGATCTGTTTTTTTTTCCCCCCATGGACATCATGCACATGAACAAAGCCAATACAACTCATGATTCTAATGATATTCATTGATATTATAAGGATAGAGACATATACGAATATTAGATGAAGGGCACCAGATCAACAAAGGACAGGTGTGTCTAAGCTGGTGTAAATATAGGCTGTAAATAGCTCTGCTCGTTCATCGTGTGCTCATCAGCCAATCACGTCGCAGCACTGACTCCGCCTTGTGACGTCATAGTCTGAATGGAGGAATGCGTTTCTCCCTCCATGCTGGTATTGTTGTTGTTGGTGGTGGTGTTAATCTACTGCCCATCACATACACATTTACAGAAATAATAATATACCGGAGGGTTTTAATAGACGTTTACGTCGCTGCGTTAATCACGTGTTTATAAAGCTTAATAATAATAATAATAATAATAATAATAATAATAATAATAATAACAATAATAATAATAAATTAATACATTTATTGTTATTATTATTATTATTATTATTATTATTATTATTATTATTATTATTATTAATAATAATAATAATAATAATAAGTCAATAATGTTAAGCCAAACTCCTATTGTTAATCCCTCTCATATTATTTAACCCTAAAGGTTTCAAAGCAACAGCAATAACAACCAAACACTTAATAATGCAGCTCTGGTTAAATCCCTCTCATGTTGACGTGACATTTATTCATTCTATATATTAAGAAGCTGTAAGAAATAACGATTTTTTTTTTTTTTACCTTGCAGGTTCTCTTCTGGAAGACTTTGTTTATCTGTCGACATGATGGCAGAAGGTCCAGTCAAACCTCAAACAATACAGTCTCCTTCAAGCTGCTTATTATTATTATTAGTATTATTATTATTATTATCTATGACGTTTAAATAGAGCCTGGTCGTGTTCAGACAGAGAGATGTACACAGACGCATTGGTCGCATCAGGTTTAGTCTTTAATGCCGCATAGACAGCGCACATGTATGTTCAGGTGACTCAGGAATCGGTTCTACTTCAATATAAAACCTGAACAAACACCGTGACGTCAGCTTCAGCTGCTCTGCTGGTGTGCGCTGATTGGTGAAATAGCTGCCCGTCAGGCTGAGAACCTCTAGATCCCGCCCATAAAGTCTGTGAACTACAAACGAGGTTGCCAGGTTTGGTAAAATACCGAAAGGTATGATAAATAATAAATAAATAATAAATAATAAATAATAAATAATAACAAAAACATTAAATAGTTATTACAAGTGCATTTAGACGTGATTATTATTAAGTCATGCTTGTCACATTTTTAAAGACTGTTGTTTTACTTTCTTTTTTTTATTTTATTTTATTTTGAAGATGAATCAGAATCAGAATCAGGTTTATTGCCCAAGTGTGTTGACACACACAAGGAATTTGGTTTCGGCTGTTTGTGACTCTCAAAAGTACAAACATAAATAACACTATACTATACAAACTATACAAGACAATGCAGACGATGAGATACAATATAGACAGAATGAGTATTAAATATGAATATAGAATATGAACATGAAGTGTTATGTACATAACGTGTGGGAGTGCAAATAACAATATTGCGCAATATGTTTTTTGTACAATATATAGCAGCAGTAATGTGTGTAATATATAAAGATGATTTGATGACTGACAGTCCTGATAATGCAGTATTTATAGATTTGAAGCAGTGAATATAATTATGGTGAGTTGTTGATCAGGGTGATGAAAGAGGTTGTTGTGTCCAGGGTGCGAAGGGTCAGTGATGATTTTTCCTGCCCGGTTTCTGGATCTTGTGTCGTACAAGTCCTGGAAAGTGGACACCTCCCAATCTTACCTATTGTTTCCTGCCTGTCAGGAAGCTGGTGATCCACTGACAGATGGAAGGGGGTTTAGTGTGCCTTAGGATTTTTGTGTGGAGAATTTCCAGAATTATAATATTAAAAGCCGTTTAGAAGTCAAAAATGACCTCGAAACCCTTTGTAGTTAATGTCTAAAATATAAGTGGGCAGTATATGACCTTCATTTACATTTAGCAGACACCCTTATCCAGAGCGACTTACATTTTATCTTATTTTCATACAACCGAGGGTTAAGGGCCTTGCTCAGGGGCCCAGTAGTAGCAACTTAATGGAAAGGGGAATTGAACTCACAACCTACCGATTGGTAGTCCAGCACCTTAACCACTAGGCTACCATATCCCACCTTCAGTTAGGCTAAATCAAATACTTTGGTTGAGCTAGACATAAAAATTCTTGCTCCATCTTTTTAGTGTGTACTGCCAGTGCATACAGAAACTCCATGCTATAATGTATGTAAACACGCATGATGTACACAGATGTGGGGTGTGGCAAAAGTCTTTGTTTACTATCCATACTTTATTGGATTATTGGATTATTGGATAATTTCCTCTATTTGAGTGCTACATAACTATATTTCCCTTTAAAATCTATTTCTAAAGTCATGATGTGTATTTTACAGCTTTTTTATTACTAACAAATCTTTAACAGATGTGTCAACAGGACCTAACAAATTTAATCCAGACCTTATACTGCTATGAATATATTTTATTTAACAAGGCAAGTTGTATTGTGACAGCCAGCAATTAACATTCAGCTAGTTTGTATAATAATTGAGTTATCGACCTAGCTAACATTAAAAGATAAGGAATAAAACTAAAGTTTGTTAGCATAAGTTAATGTTTTTCCACATTCCTTAGTTGCTTGGTGAAACAGGCACTAATTTATCGTCAGTAACAAAGATTAGTACATAAATCGAAGCAGATGTATTTTTTAGGACACAGGTCAGAGCGCAGGGTCAGACATGATACAACACTCGTGTAGTAAAGAGGGTTCAGGTCCTTGCTTGAGGGCCCAACAGTAGCAGTTTGGAGGGCCAAGGGCTTGAACCCCTGACCTTCCAGTGAATAACCAAGACCCTTAACCGTTTGAGTTCACATTCATACTTTATGAATCTTAAAGTCAATTTTACACTTGATAAGTTTGTACTTGACTTGAATAAAGAATTTTATGCTTTACTTAAACTCCTACCAGACTATTTGTTTCAGCCCGTAATTCCACCTTTTTGATGATTGTACATCTTTGTGTCTATACTGTATACCATTATAAATGTGTGTGTTTGTAAGATCCTTAAATCTTTAAATTGACAGTAACCTAACAACACAGTAACGACTGAGTAGTTTTAAAGTTTACCTTTTATAGAGTTACTTACAGTACGATATTTCCTACAGTACAGTAACTAAAAGTAAAACCAGAATATTGGTTCACAATGTCTCATCAAATTAGCACAAGAAATAGACTCTTCCTCTGAGTTTCCTGTATTGCTGTCATATTTACCAGTTAACCATTTACCCAGATGTTACATACCCAATACAGCTAATTAAATCTGGGGTAAGTTGTCATTTCTTGGCGGGTTGCAGCATAAGTAACTCTAAATGCACATCTACAATCAGAAAGTTCCTATCAGAAAACCAGCAATTTATATAAATGTAATTATTCATCTTATTACACATCTGACTTTGTGGTAAGGACATAATTCTGTTCGATACTGAACATTTATCATTTATACAAATATTATCATATTTGAGTTGAAAATGTATTAAAAAAAAGGCTGTAATTTTGACTGTAATTCATAGGTAGCCTACTGTGTACTGATTAAAAGCTTGTGAGTTTGAATCCCACAAGCTGCCACTCCTGAGCAAGGCCCTTTACCCTCAATTGCACAGTTGTAAAAATGAGATTAAATTTAAGTTGCTCTGGAAAAGGTTGTACGTTAAATGCCATAAATGCATATAGCATTGTAGTTACATTGTAATTACAATTGTAAGTAACTGCATGGTATTAGATAGACTTACTAATGTGTGATCTATAAAAAGGTACAATTACACAATCAGGACAGGTCTAAAAACACATTTATGTGATGCTTATATAATATGTTCACCCGCATGTGTTGTTATATGTATAGTGTGTCCAAAAAGCCAGAAACCAATGGGAGTAGGTTTGATTCATGCCTACAAAGTCAAAAACAGTTCAACACCCACTTGCCTCAAAACATTTATCTAACCCAACACTGCACCATGATCTCTCTGATCCTCTAGCATTACTAAACTGATCCCAGCATCTCTCAGAGTACGATGAAGACATGCATTAAAACTTTTCTCTGTTCTTGCACCCAGGTGGTGGTATGAACCTCCCCTAGATGTTTAAACAGCTGCATCACTCGATGTCACCCTGTAGATTTTAATAAAATAAAGCAAAAATAAATAAAATTGAAGTAAAAGATAATGTTAATTAAAATGTAGTGACTGTAACAAATGATGGCAACTGGAAATGTAACCAAGTGTTAGGAAAGAAATGACACGTGACTAATGTTTTGTCTAGAGAACTTATCAATCCATTAAAGTTTTTTGGGTTATGCAGGAGCCTTTTAGATCTTTTGGTAAATCTATTCACAAACTACAGTAGCAGATCATTACTCATTCTTGATTATTATAGGAACTGTTATTAAACTATCAGGAATTTTTTTTTATGAAATGTCAAACTTCCTTGCTGATAATAATGTATGTCACTAGAATAATCCCATTGTACATCATTTGTCTCTTTAGCACCACCTGGAGGAGTGGAGTGTGTGTGTGTGTGTGTGTGTGTGTGTGTGTGTGTGTGTGTGTGTGTGTGTGTGTGTGTGTGTGTGTGTGTGTGTGTGTGTGTGTGTGTGTGTGTGTGTGTGATAATGGTTATTCCTGTTATACAATTCAGGTTCACACAGTCAGTGTCAGGTGACATCCTGTTCATACACCAGTGTAACAGATATTTATGAGCTGGACATTATGGCATTATTAATGTTTTTTTTTTTTTTTTTTAAATCATGTTTGAAAATTTGTGCATGTATTTTTCCCATGCACATGCAGCGTAGTGGCCAGCAGGTGGTGAAAAGAGCCATGAGTTCTCTCTATATCACACACACACACACACACACACACACACACACACACACACACACTGCTCCCCAGGAGATAACAGCATCTGAGCTCACAGCGTCGTGCATCCAAACAGTGTGTCTTGCAACACACTGCTAAGCTCCTCTGTGTATATGTCTGTAGATGTTTGTGTATGTGCATGTGCTTTGACCGCTGCTACCGCCTCCTCCTCCTCCTCCTCCTCCTCCTCCTCCACCTCTCTTCCTCTCCTCCACTCTGCTGCCAGCTTCATCCCGCGCTCCATCAGGGTTGAGGGTGTGTTTATGGTAAGCGCCCAGCCCTTCTCTCTCCCTCTCTCACTCTCTCTCTCTTTCTCTCTCTCCTTCAAAAATCTCCCACTCCAAAACTCCTCCTTTGGCAGTTCTCCTTTCTTTTTTATTTCCTCCTGACTGTTGCTCTTTCTGATGAATCATTGTCCCCCGGCTCAGTTGTGAAGCCGGCTGTGCTTGGCGTTGCATCCATCCTCTCTGGCTTTGCAGAAGAGGACAGAAAAAAAAACTGAGATGAAATGATATAAGAGGAGATGAGAGGAGAACAGAGGGATGCTGAAACGTCCGTATGAAGCTCTGGGCATGACAGCACATCCGTTCTCGTTTCAGAGCGTGTGCTACGACTCACTGAGGATGACGGAGGATCCGGCTGCAGCACGCAGATCGAAAACGCAGCACAATCAGGATCAGGATCTGCAGGTTGGCATTATTGCTGTTCTCTGCATGCATTCAAGCGGAACTGTTCCTATTTTCTGTGCCGATAGCAGGGATCATACGCATTTTACAGAGATGCAGCTTACCTGTTAACGATCTTGATCACGGCCTGCTGGACCGCAAGCTGCCACAGCAAATGAGAAATTAGGATCCTGTATCAGATACTGTATAGCTGCAACAACTTGGTAAATACATTTTACAGCAATGATGCTCCAACAGTCAGGTTATTTTTAGACAGATATGAGCTTAGATTGTATTGCTAAAGGCTGGTTCTCCTCAGTTGACCTGTCTGTTTTAAATTCCTGTTTCTGACAAAAAGATGCTGTTTGTCCAGGTTTGCATCTAGTTTTTTAATGCATTTGTCAATGATTTAATATCATCTGGATGGTGGAATACTGTAAAAGTGCTTAAATTATCCTATCCAAGTCAAATCATTGAATAATCTAATCAGATTGAGGAGATGTTTTTGGAATGATAGCTATATATACATACACACATATATAACGTATGTATAAACATATATATATATATATATATATATATATATATATATATATATATATATATATATATATATATATATATATATGGTTGTAATGAAGAGATTAAAGTTTTAAATGTATCATCCAGGTATTGATTAGTGTTCACAGAGTTCACCTGTTTAGGGGATTTGTGAGTTTGGCTCAAATCTTATAGGCATAAATTTAATAATTAGATGGAAAAATGGATCTCGGTATTTAGATTTAGGTTTTATATTCATCGATGATCACTGTAGTGGTTTCATCATTGTAGAAAGTTTTTTGTATTTTACCTACAAAATCACACATTCTGTTGTGGGTTTGAAGAAATCATGTTCCTAGAAGATCAACTCTAGACTTTCTTTCTTTCTTTCTTTCTTTCTTTCTTTCTTTCTTTCTTTCTTTCTTTCTTTCTTTCTTTTTTACTATTTAACTATTGAATAGACCATAAATAAAAGAATAATAAAAAATAATAGAATTTATTAATTTTTATCATTTGTTATTCAATCTTTTTGCAATTCCTCCTTCTTTTATTTTGCAAAACGTATTTACTAGGGAGTAGATACTTGTATCTTGTATCTACTCCTTACACTATACATGTAATCTGATTATAAAGGGATCAGATCGCATGTCTGCTCTGGGCTTCAACCCCTGAAGAACTACAAATTATGACATATGATAAACAACAACAACAAAAAAAATCCCTACTCTTACATAAAGTATCCACTAATTGTCCATCGTCATACTGAATGAATTTGAATGGTGAGCTCAGTCACATGATCAATGACCCACCCCAGGCTCTGAGGGGGTATAAATCAGCAACCTCTGAATAAGTGATGCTCTTTAACACATTACTCAATGTGGTGTGTGTTTGAAACTGAATTATGAATGAAAACTACACAGTGAATAGTCCTCACAGCCCTCAAAACATGCTGAGTCATAGTGCTTAGAGGTGATTAAAGGGTTAAATCACCCTTGTTTCAAAATTGCCTCATGCAGAGTGGCAATAATCCTACAAATCTTTCACTCTGGGAATTGTCTTGTTGTTTATTTAGATTTTTTTTTTTTTTTTAGTGTTGTACCTTGGTAATCTACAGCTTTTGAATAATTTAAACAATGAGCCCCTTTATATGTCATTCAGCCTGTAACTAGCTGCAAATCCACTTGCTTACCATATTTCACAGTCATGCTCCATTTTTCCCCTGACAGAAACATTTAAATGTCTTAAAGCATTCAGTACACTAAGCATTTCACTCCTGCTGTGATGAAAACCCTGAGATTTTTCCGCATCACATCACAGGAAGGAATACGTCAGCATTTTTCATAATCTTTATCTACTGCATCTGTAGTATATGAGGGATTACCACAGACAACCATTCAGGAAACAACAACAACAACAACAACAACAACAACAACAAAATCGATAGCTTGTTTTCTCAAAATTAAATTCAGTAGATAAACTTTTAATATGCGAATATATAATGCTAGAATATTATAATCTAGTCCTGTGACACTTGCCATAAAGGGCTTAGGATGAGACAGACATGAGAGGAAATTTTAGCAAAAGCTGTTCTTGTCTACTTTTTAAACACTGTGGCAATAATATATAAAGTTCATTATAGTTCTATAATTATAGTACACTTTCCCAAATATTTATACCATCAAATGAAAACATCCCTGCACTTTCTTCCATATTTACATCAATTTAGCCTCTTTAATAAAAGTCAGACAAATAATTACATTTCTAAAAAATTGAGCTTAATTTATATATATACAGTATATTACAACAAATGCCCTTAGACTGACATTATAACTAAGACGTGTCTGTCTTTGGTACTTAGTGGTTATTAAGATGTGACTCCAGCCTCTTGTATGTCATGGAGCTGTACTGTAAGTCTTTCTAAACAGACTGATGCCAGGAGGATTGTCCATTTCTCCTTAGGCAAAATGAACCCAACTTAACTAAACAGAGCTGATCACAAATTCATCACACTTCCAGAGAGACAGAGGGCAGAGAGAAAGCATTAATGCAGTAATTTTGCCTCCTGTTTCATGCTTTATCTTTTGTACCATGAAATCTAATGCTCTCTTAGTCATGTGCTCTGGATAAATTTGGATAATCCATCTATCCCTTCACCAAATCCATCCATCCATCCATCCATCCATCCATCCATCCATCCATCCATCCATTTTGTGTATATTTTATTTTACAAGGCAGGGGACACCCTGGACAGCTATCACAGGGCACGATCACACACCCATCCAAACACTGCAGACAACGTAGAGATGCCACTCAGCCTATGACATATGTCTTTGAAATGAGATAGGACGCTGGAATACCCAGAGGAACCCCCTTAAGCATGGGATGAAAACGCAAACTTTGGGAATCAAACTCGCAACCCTATGTCCCATACATTAACATGTATATCTGTTACATACAATCTGTTACATTAAATATCAAAATAAGTCATATAAGAGAAATATTTCCACCAAGAACCAGAGACCTGATCAATATTAAAAATTAATAAAAAAAAGTGTTGTTATTTTTGTATGCTTAAGAAAGGACATCATTTCTGTCCTGGCTTCTGTCCTGGGAGCACTAGGGTGTTTAATAGTGAAGGTGTTTAATATTAGGCAGCACTAAATCATCATTTGATCTATGCTCATTTAAGCATTGTTGTTACAAGTTGCTAATTTCCTGCACTGTAGTCTTGGCCTGAAAATATCAAGTCTGTATTGAAGCTGGGGGCACGGTGGCTTAGTGGTTAGCACATTTGCCTCACACCTCCCCCGTGCCTCGGGGGTTTCCTCCGGGTACTCCGGTTTCCTCCCCCGGTCGAAAGACATGCATGGTAGGTCGATTGGCATCTCTGCAAAATTGTCTGTAGTGTGTGAGTGAGTGAATGAGAGTGTGTGAGTGCCCTGCAATGGGTTGCCACTCTATCCAGTGTGTATCCTGCCTTGATACCCGATGACGCCTGAGATAGGCACAGGCTCCCCGTGACCCGAGAAGTTCAGATAAGCGATAGAAAATGAATGAATGTATTGAAGCTGTGAGTCAGTAGTGCACTTACATATTTTAAAGTGACTTCCTGTTTTCTGAGAACACAATTAGATGAGATTTTCTAGAATAAAGTGTCAGGAATAATTTGCACCCAGAATGTAAGAGCTCATGAATGCAGATGACAGAAACGGAGAAGAAAATTTAGCTGCATTATGATTTGGCTGCAAGCCATGATTTTATGTGCTATTCACGCTTTTAGGGCATGAATGTAAAATCAACTCACTGACACACACACACACACACACACACACACACACACACACACACACACACACACACACACACACACACACACACACACTCATGTTGTAGCTAGGGTTCTGCTTTTTCCTATAATCTGATACATATAATCTGATTTAATAAATTGTGCATTTATATTAAAAGGAATTTATTAATAAACCTTTCCCTTATCCCATATAATTTGTGTTTGTTTTAACACAAAATAAATAATTTAGCTTTGTGAGGCATGCATATACTGCATGAAATAAATTCTTAATAATTTATTCTTTAATAAATTCTTTAATAAAGTCTTATTAAATCGGAAGTGTAAAACTTAGACTTTCTAATTCACCTCAGTTGTCATCTTATGTTCAAGTTGTACCATTATCTTATAGCCACCTTTCCAGACTGAAGAAAGTAATACCAGCTACTACCATGTTAGGCTCTGATGTATATGTTTGTTGGACTTTATATATAAAACAGTGAGTCGCTCAGCATCAAGAATCACATAATTAAGTCTACTTAATCTACAGATTAAACCTATTGAATAAACTGACATGGATTGTGGCCCAGTAAACTGACATGGATGTTCTCCAGTTTCGTTCCTCCTGCCAAAAACATGGCAATAGTTGGACGATAAATTGCTCCAAAGGAAGAATGAATGGGTGAATGAATGTGTGTATATGCATGATGTCTTACGATGGAATGGGATACTGTACCCGAGTTTGTTCACACATCACACTCAGTGTTCCCAGGATAGACTTCTGATCCTCTGTGACCCTGACCAGGATAAAGTAGTTACTGTGAATAAATGAATGAATGAACAGATGAATGAAGGAATAAATGTGATTTCTTATCAAGTTAAAGTAACAAACAATGAATATTAAATAATACCCTGGAGGCTGCAGGTCTAAAGCAAAACTAAAGCAAGATACATAAGAACATATTTCATTCATTCATTCATTCATTCATTCATTCATTCATTCATTCATTCATTCATTCATTCATTCATTTATTCATTCATTCATTCATTCATTTATTCAAACGATCACTATAAGTTAATCTTTCTGATATTGCTATTTATTGTATGTTGCATATTTTGCTTTTTTTATTTATGTTTAAATTAAAATACTTTATTCACTTACATTGATTTTTTTGTTGTTGTTAATTGATTTTTATTTTTTAGTCTCATTCAGCTACATACTTACGATCTAAAACAGCATCCTTTAATACAATCTCGGAGCAAGGAAACTCTGCATATGTGCTTGACTAGAAAGTTCACAGCTACAATTTCAGTAATGTCTCTCAGCTCTATTGCTTAGGGAAATGTCATGTATTAGATTTGATTAGATTATGTATCAGACAATGTTTTAAAGAGGATTAATGCATACAGACAGGATTAACTGTAAGAAACTCATACAGATATTTTTATTCACTCTTAAGCAAGAACTGTAATTCTGAAATGAACACCTATTGAATGCAAAAAGCAAGACCTTGTATTTAGCATAAAAAGTTACATATATTGACCTTTACACCATATAAGTTCTAAAGAAAACAAATGAGATGTATTAGATATATTTTAAGAACATGTAGAAGCGTTTCCGTGGTCTGTGCTCAGAATCACAAAGAGAATTAATATTTTAGAAACAAACACCAAGTACAAATAGAACTCAGTAGTAACCACACAGTGGCTGTGTTTAATCTATTATCAGGGACAATGTGTCTGGGGAAAAAATGACCTTCAATACATTATCTGTTCTTGACATGGTGCCCTTATTTCCATAGATACAATTTCAGTAATAAGACCAATTTTCTGTAATTAAACATTTTTTCCTATGCTTTCCTTTGGGATTTAAGCAGTATGACCATTACTGATGCTCAGTGTGCCCATGGCTTGTTAAAATGTAGCTCATGTTTGTGTTTTCAAAAGCGTACAGTGGCATGCTGTCAGGGGTTCTAGGCTGAAAGAATATGTCACATGTATTAAAGCAATACCATGTCTCAGCAGTCTGTGCAGAATGTGTTTCAAAGAGATTTTAGCACACTATTGCTTTTTATGACTTTCCCCTACTGAGAGATTACCTTTATTCTGACAAAATATGATTCACTGAAAAATGCTAATTTTTTTTCTCATTATGGACTCTAAGAAAAGCATAAAAACAGATCAACAGATTTTTTCACACAGAAATATATGTATAATATACATGTATAATATACCAATATTAATACTATGTGACTTGATCACATTCATTCTACACTATTTTAATTAAGAAACACGTTTAAATTAAGATTAATATAAGCAATGAAATCACATAAAAACATTTGTTATGTATACACTGATATTCTTTTCTTAAATCTGACCACACATTCTTTTTTTTCATCGTTCTGATATAAAACAGACTATTTTCCAATAACAGCAGATTTTGCAGTGTTTTATTCCTTTTATAATGATTAGGCATCATACATTTTAACAATGTATAGTTAGTTCAAAATTGATATTATGACACTTCCACATGTATGTTATAGCAGCATTGTTCCTTTTCTAGACTCTCTTTTTTCTCTCTTTTCTTTAATTAGACAAAGCAATGTCGCATGACATGTTTGCTGAGAAACTGAAAAAAAAAAAAAGACAAAACACTGGAGACTCCTTGCAATAAATAAATAAATAAATAAATAAATAAATAAATAAATAAATAAATAAATAAAATACTCCTCTCAGTAAATTCTCAACAATTACACTACACAATTGTATTTTTTTTTATTTGTTTATGTAGTCTGAGAGTCTGGCATTCACAATCCTACTGTATGTATATTAATCTATAATAATTTATGCTGTAATGAGCAACTCAAAGTGTAACAGCCTGTTATTTCAGTCATATCATAGTGATTTGACAATTATTTCAATTATTATTATTTATGAACATATCACAAACAAATCATACTTTTAACTGTTTATAGTTACAATCAATATAAAAGAGCATCTTTGAGATAAGTTAGTTCTTGTTATTGCTTATATCACAGCATTTGTGTTATTATGTTATGTTATGTTATTAAGCATTTATTCACTCATCACACTATTTTTCTTGAAGCTAATAGGACAATTTTGCAGTTTGTCGGGTTACTGAAAAAACAGAAAGATTCTTTTGTTGGGGAACTTATTGACTATTTTGTTATAAAGTGTCTGACTCCTGAGACTCTTTCCATAAATTATATATCTCAAATGTTACACATACAACAGAAAACCACTTCACAAATATATCTGAAAATGTGTATATGTTAACATGTTGTTTTTCTTTATTTGTTTATTATTAGCTTTATATTATGTGGATTATATTGTCTGCCGTAAAATTCCCAATGAGCTGTGAAATTAATCAACAGCACAGGGGCTTAGTAATTATTAATTATTGTTCACGATGTACAGTATGAAACAATACATTTCATCCAAACACATACTGTTAGAGCATCTAATTAATCATACTGTGGATTCATGAAGAAATGCTGATACTACAGTACAAGAAGGGTCTGGTGAAGGCTGCTCAGGCTGCTCAGGCCAAGAGATCCAGGCAAAACTGCTGTATTTGAGGTATTGTGTTAATGTCACTCACTGCTGTGAGTTTGGCATAAAACAAAAAGGATCCTCAAACATAAAAGCACACACGCTGGCATACACATGTATTTAGCTGTTGGAATATTCTGCACATGCATCAACATCCATTTGCCAACGAGTGAGATATTATAATGTTATCATGCATTTATTTTAAAATCTACTTTAAATCTGCACATTTCCAAAAACCAAACATGGGTTACATTTTCTTTTAAAGAGGAAAAGTTTTAAATGTTTGATTGTGGATCTATTGAATGCTAAAAAAAAAAAAAAATAACTTTTGATTTTTATATTTGTGGTTTGTCAAGTGAGTTTTTATGTTATCTGTGTCTGGTTTAGTTTAGTTTAGTCCAGCTCATTTAAGTGACAACTGTTGGATTCTTCAGATTTGGTGGTCAAACCTAGCATTACATTGGTCCAACATGAAACTACTCCATTTACCAGACACTTGTATCCAGAGTGACTTACACTTTTGTTAAGAGCCTCGATGAGGGACCCAGCAGTGGCAGCTTGGTAGACCTGGGATTCAAACCCACAACCTGCTAATCCAATGCCTTAAACCAGTAAGTTACCACAACCCCACTAGAGAACGCGTATGAGTATGAGAGTATGATCAGATCATTCTGCTTCCATGAAACCTTAATATTAGCATGGCTTTGCAGATTAAAACATGAGACAGTGATTAGGGTCCTTCTAGGATTAGATACAAGAAAGTTCTGCCTGCCTCTGCCTGCTTTTAAGGAAGTATTAGCTCAGTGGTTAAGATGTTGTGCTAGTGTTTGGAAGGTTTTGAGGTCAAATCCCTGGACCACCAAGTTGCCTTTGTTGAGCAAAATCCTTAACTACAGTACTCAGTTGTATGAAATGGTTGCTCTGGAAAAAAGTGTCAAGAAAGTAATGTCAGTTTTTTTTTTTTTTTTTTTTTTCATTTTAGTTTCACTGATATTGCACTAAATGGCTAAATGTATGTGAACACACCATATGTGGGTCTTCCCAAAACTTCTGCACAAAGTAGGAGCCACACAATTGTACAGAATATGTCTTTTTTGTATAAGATAGATGTAAACATAATTTGCCAAATTTGCATTTGTAGAATATAAGTCTCCTAACCTCAAACCCAGCGAACAGCTTTGGGATAAATTGGAATGATCAATGGGCCTTCTATCACCTGATGTCAATGCCTGACCTCACCAATGCTGAATAAGCACAAATCCCCACTGTCACACTCCATAATGGAATAGCCTTGGAATGGGATATTTTTTTTGACTATATATTGTACATTTCTTGTTTGTTGTATCTTTAACCAAAATTAAGACTGTAAAGAGAAATAGTACTTTAATCTCAAACACCAAAAAGCCTCCAGCTAAAAATATCCCGGCTCACACATCTATTCTTACCGTTGTATTTCTAAAAAATCCTCTGTTTGGAGTTTCAAGTCAAGGACCGAACTTATTTCATAAGTGGCTTTCTGCTATCTTATTTATTATTGAACTGGTGAGAGCTGCAGCGCTGTAAACCTGACTTATCCTCGATATCCTTGCCAGCTTTCAACCACAGAGCTAACATATGTCTCAATCGCTCTAACCCTCCAGTAAAGCAAAGGATCTGCAATTTTATACTGTTGGATGCTGACAGTGAAAAGCCACTCCAGTCACAGACTGGATTAAAATGCTTCAAAGTTACACGCAGTGACATTTTCACTCGATTTGCTCGTATCGAGGCTCTCCCATTAAGCTGGTTAGGCAATTAGTATTGAAATTAGTTTTCAATATTTTTCTCTAAGCTAATGTTTATAATGGTTCTAATGGGGCCATGGACAGTAATGTGTTTTATACTGCACACATTAGTATAAAATATCATGTTATGAAAACTGAGGCCTTTTAGTTTTTCTACAGTTTTTCATGGGCAGTAATTCTCTGTGATACAGTACATTGTACTTGCACATTAAAATGTCAAAAACACAATTATAATAAGTGGACATGTACTAATGTCTAATGTTTTTAACTGTTTTAGATTTATGGTGTATACAGTATAATACTAAAACACCAAATAACAGATTTATTCTCAAGACAAGTGCTTCTGGGTTTGAAAATGCTGAAATAAATGTGCATCTGTTATCTTATTTTAATGTGGTATATTGTCCTCATATCATACTGTCAATATATTTTATTTCATGTTTTTCGGTTTCCGTTTGCTTTTCTATCTGGGGTTCACCTAAAAAGCTTTACTCATAAAAGGTCTAATGTTCCCAACAGTATTACATGGTGTAATTATTACAACAGGAAGTAATGCACACCTTTTATTAGCTTTGCTTTTTATTTATACTCAATTTATATAAAGTTCCCAATGTGTGGTGGTGAAATCTCAATGTCAGATAGAGTTCTAAGCCTTAGCCCTGGCAAATATGAATGCATGACTGGGACCCATGTAATGAAAAAAGGAGGATGTGTGCAGAGAGGTTTAGCAGTCAAGTGAGGAAAGCTTCAAACCTGTTTCACCAAAGCTTTCGAATCGAATAGTTTGTGAGGAGTTGCAGGATAAGACTGGGATTTTAAAAGTCTCTCATCTGCTTCCATAGATATTCTGAAAATTTTACATCTCTCACTAACGGAACCTCAATTCCTGAAGTGAATTTAAATTTTGGGGGGGAAAAGAATTTCATTATTTCAAGCATCCTGGATAATAAAATATAGTTTTTAGAAAGTTCTAAGTGACTGAAAGACCATGTTGACAATATCCTGTGTAAGACTAGCATAATCTAATTTCTCCATGTGTCCAATAAACTAAGATAAACTCCAGGATTTGTCTTTGAGCATGTCTTGCATGTTGATTGTGACATGTCTTTATTTGTGATCTACAGGTGGTTGTGAAGATGTAGCTGAACATTGAACAAAATCAAACCCGGGATCTTTCACAACCTCAGGTCATCCCTGGAAAGGGTGTGGCCTGTGGAGCTCCACCCACCATGGCCAAGAAGACACCCAGTGGGCGTGGAAAGGGGGAGCGGACGGATGCCATGGCAGCTCTTCAGGCAGCCAATGAGGAGCTGAGAGCCAAACTTACAGACATCCAGATCGAACTACAGCAGGAGAAGAACAAGGTGAGCAGAAATTTTGTTTAAAATGTTTGTTCGTCTTTATAGGTATGCCTTGTTTATGAAGGCAAGAGTGCGGGTAGTGGCACCATAGTGGTTAAGGTCCCGAGTTTCAGCCTCAACATTGGCATGATAAGCCCCAAATCAAGACCCTTAACTCTCAATGTTTTAGGGGAGCTGTAGCATGTTCAGATCTATGCATACTGAATTCTCACATTTACTTATTTAGTTCAGGTGGGATGGCTGAAAAAGCTGAAAATATCTCTGTTAGGATTTCAGCATGTCTTAAAGGCATCTGATACACTTACACTTAACACTCCTAAAACATTTTTGGAACATGTAATGGCTTAGCAAAGTAATCATCTAGAAAGTTAATGTAGCTAGTAAGATGTCATGGTCTGGTGAATTTATTGATTAATAATATATTTAGATGGTTGGCATGGTGGTGCAGTGGGTAGTGTTGCTGTGCCACAACTCAAGGAACACAAATTGTGGTACTGAGCTTAAGGTGCTGTCTGTGTAGAGCTTTATGTCTTCTTCCTGCATATGAATGGGTTTACTCTGGGTTTTCTTATACAGTATCTTCCAAACCATGCAAGAATATCCCAGAAAGTGGTATAGTGGTACAGTAGTATAAATCAGTGTTCAGGGTGACTGGTGTCTCATCCAGTGTGTCCTGCCCAATGTTCCCAGGATAGGCTCAGGATCCATTATTACCATGAACATTATTGGTGCTTACCGAAGATGAATGAGTTCATTTATTAGACGGATGAGTTCATTTATTATTATTAATTAATGTAAACTTTAAGTAAAAGTAGATCATGTTTAATTCATTACTCAATCTTTGGAGCGGTGATATTTTATATGCTGAAATGTCTGAGCACCCCTACAGGTTTGAAATATTGGATGTCATGGTATATAGCTTTGAACAAACAATTCATTTGCATTCACTGAGTTTTTAAAATGATAAATATTTGCATGCATAAATGATATCCGTGTATTCATGTAAGTGTTGATGGAGAAGGTTAGGCTACAGCCATGTACAGATTTTTGGTTAGGCTACAGCCATGCACATACAGTATCTGTTTATCGTTTTCAAAGCGATTTTAATCGGATACCTGTAGAAAAGCTGTCATATCAGGAGTTTATCCTTATTTTATCTTGCTGTGCCAGCTGAGCACTTTCCATTACAAATATACTGTGGTAAATTCTATAAAAGGCACAATTTTGTCATAGAAATCCATGGTGTTTTGTCGGTGTGTGTAAGAAATAAAGGGCATTAAAAAATATATATGGAGCCTTCATTTCACGTCATCCTTTAACATGCATACATTTATTTTATTCTGTACCTGTACAAGTGTGTGTTTACATGAGTTGCATGTGTACAGTATATGAATGGCATAGCTACACAATGTGGACAATGCTGCAGTATATGTGATACATCTGAGGAACTGTATTGTTAAAGATAAAAAGTTAAAATTACTTTCTTCTTGTGTATGTATTTGTGTGTGGGTGGATTAGTGGATGGGTGAGAGAGAAAGAGAGACAGGGAAAGAGAGACAGAGATTATGAATATGTATAATGCAGCATAATCTTCAGTAACTCCCTGGCAAACTCATCAAACATGAGTGAACACAAGGCAAGAAATGTGGTGATCAGTAAGAGCCTGGATGCACTACTATCACTCCAGACTCATGACAGCCGGACAAAAAGCCTTATAAAAATGCAACTGAGAGACAATCAAATTCAAATTCAAATTTTATTTGTCACATACACAATCATACACAGTACGACATGTACTGAAATGCTTTTTACTTCTGTCTTGATATAATAAAATAGGCTATATTAAAATATAATAAAATAAAGACAATACTAAGTTAAAATAATTAAAATGAGGTAAATTAAAAAAAAGACAAATAAAATACAATAAAAATAAAATAGTACATATAGGGAAAAAATGGAGGGAAATCGCAATAGAAAAAACAATATATTTTTTTTATTTCATGATTTTATATATCATTATTTCACTACAACATATTACATAACAATTTAGAGATTAAAAAAGACACTTATTATATAATATAAAAAAAACAATTATTACACCCTCTGAATTTATAGTATTGATTTAGATGCATTGTACTGCTCTCATCGCCATGGCCTGGGTTCGATTCTCAGGCAGTTAGCTAACCCAGCCACTGTAGAGTTAGCTCAGTGCCAGTCCCAAGCCTGGATTAAAAAAATGGAAAGGTTGTGTCAGGAAGGGCATCCGTCGTAAAACCCATGCCAAATCTAATATGTGGACCACGTGATCCGCTGTGGTGACCTCAAACAGGGAGCAGCCGAAAGAAGAAGAAGATGATTAAATTAATCTAATCTAATGCTAATAATAATCAGATGAATGTAGAATCCTGATATGCTGAAGTTTTCTGTGAGGGCACAACTACATGTTTATGGAAGAAGTCTACAGTGTCAGAGCTTGACAAAATTCAGGACAGTAGTTTTGATGTTCACTAAATAGTAAAACCATCATTGCATTGCTCTTAAATCAAATGATCTCATCAGCAACAAAACAGATGTTTTTTTTGCAACAGATGTTAACAGATGTTTCCTGATGATGCAGTTACTGGTTGTACTGCATTTCACTGTCATCAGTAAGCTGCATTAGTACCACACTGAATTGCAGTCACTCTCCAATCACAGACTCTCTCAGTGACATGCTTTTACTCAGAAATTGGGGAAAAAAGGTAAAAGAAAAATTGCATACATTTTCAGGAAGCTTTGCACTGGAAAAATATTTTTTTTACATTCAATACTTTGTGCAATCATTGCTTTGGCATTTGACTTTCATTTCATTTTCAGCTTATTAATTGTCACAATCAGTTACTACGTCGTTATTATTATGGAGTATCTTAGATTAATTTTTTTTATATATAATCATAGATATAATTTTTTTCTGTTTTGTTCTGTCCCTTAGATAATTAGTTATTGCGTGTGGATGTTGCCACATTATTAAACTATCAGATAGACTGTTGTATATAAACATTAATTGCACAATGTACATTGTTCATTATGCATGTTCTGCTTCTGTCATATCTGTATCTGTATTAATTTGCACCTTGTAATAATCCATACTGAAATTCCTACATAATCTTCACAAAGTCTCCTTTAAAATCTACTCTTAATATGTAGTTATATTTAATCCTGAAGTTTTCCTGCACTCTCCTTGACCAGTGCATTATGTATTACAGTACATCTGATTCTTTGACAAGTGAAATGAAAATTGGGTGGAATAATAACTTCAGATGCTGCACATCTAGCTGTAATTAAATTATTTCTGACACCATGGGACCATCTACAGCAGAAATGAGCTAATTATCTATGATGCATGTCCAGCAGCTCATCAGCTGTCGATGTTGCTGTATGTTAATGCAGGTGATATGTGTGGGTGGGTTGGTTATCGGTCTGTAGGTGTCATTACTTATTACTTATTCATTTTCAAACACATCTTTTGGTTTGAATGGTTCTCTAATTGCTACGCTTTTAAAAAACTCTTAAAAATCGTCCAAGGTTTCACAGTTTAAATCACCAGAATATGATTTTGTCCATTTGCTGAAAAAAAAAGGGTTCCTTCTTGAGTTTGCTTTGGATTATTCAGGGCTTCAAGCTTCCTGCATGGAACCAACTTTAATGGAGAAACACATTATGTTAAGTTAGTGATGGAAACTTTAGAACCGTTTATGGATTTGTGTTCTTTCTAGCAAGTCAAAAGATGCACAGATTTACTTTGTAAGCATGTATTGTTCAGTTGATTTAATTCTGCTATGAGAAGATTTCAGCAAATGTCTATATAATTTTTTTTAAAGAATGTTTATATTGCAGTTGTAAAATTAATATTTTCTTCCATTTTGGAGCAAGTGAAGTTGAGTGGGGACAAAAGATATTACATGGGAATGGCCCATGTTTTTATAATTCAATAGAGAAAATCATTTGGAATTGATGCTTTCATAACTAATTTTAGTCCAGTTACATTTACAGCATTTAGCAGACTCACTGATCCAGAGTGACTTACAACTGAACGTTAAGGTCCTTGCTCAAGGGCCCAGCTGTGGCAGCTTGGTGGACCTGGGGCTCGAACCCATGACCTTCCCGATCAGTATCCCAACACCTTAACCACTGAGCTACCACATCCCTTTCATTGTTGCTTGCAGTGTCAACTGTATCACTGTTCACTTATGCACAGTTACATGGAAAATGACTAGGCACTTGGTTGTTTTCTAGTGTGAACCACAGAATGTAGTAAGATTTCCAACCACCCGATTATGTCACATTTTGCATTTTCAGAAGAGAGAATAGAAACATACCTAACTGTACTAACTGTAGGAAAACTGTTAAAGGGGCCTACAGAACCTTAGTGTTCCCCCAAAATGACAAAATAATGACCGTGTAAGGGTCTTTTTTAGATTACAGTTGTGTATAAAATGAAAGCAAGTTAAAAAATTAAATAATAAAAAATAAAAATGGAAAAGAAATTGTTTATTGGTGATGTAGTGTTTGTATACTCTAGAAAATGGGATCTATTTGACCAACCTTAAAGTTCCTCTTGGATAAAGCCTAACTAAATCCCTTGAGTAATCCCGTCTTAGTAAAAATAGTACATCTACCTATCCAGAAAACGTACATGACACCCGTTGAATGATTTCTGCTTGTGAAGGAACTCTAAGTTTTGTCATCTTCCACAGTCTCTTTAAAATATTCACATTCACTGCAACCGAAGAAAGTACTTTTCATTTTTTTTCCCCCAGCCTTTTGGAGAATTGCTTCATGTTAGTCTGTACACATGCTGGAAATATTGTAACAGTGAATGCTACAGTGAGCCTCATACTAAATATTTGCTTTAGCAGAAGTGACTTTTAGCTTGAATCCAGAAATGTGGCACTGAGTATGTTACACTTCAGCCTGCCCAAGTTGGTGTGAAATAATGAGCTGCAGCAGAAAAGCAGTCCAACTGCACAGTAATGAAAGCACAAAGCTCACAGTTTTACAAATGTGATGCTGTCAAACTAGACAGTCAGACTGAGCGAAGCTATTGTGTTCACACTGACAGGGCTGGAGATGGTGGAGATGCCTCTGCATGAATAAACAATGCTCAACATGTATGGTAGTGATAAATGAGGCGCATGTCACCCTCAGCATGACTCCAGTCATAGATTGGGGTGTGGAGGCAATGTTTCATTAGCTGATTCTACTGTGATTGGAATCTAGTTTTGGCACTTACTGGACAGAGGAACGGTCTGGTAAGAGTATTTCAGTGTTAGTTTTCCTGTAATGTTCTATTGCTTCCTTTTTTATTGTTATCCTCATTGTTTTTATATGTCCCTAGACAATTACTAGGCATTTAATTCACTATGATTTGTTTCCTACTGATATTAGGATATGTAAAGGTTTTTTATACACTAATGTGTTCTCAATGACAACCTATTTGCAGAAATAAACCATAAAAACATTAATAAATGTTGTCCTTTGGCTGCTCCCCTGTTGTGGTCTCCACAGCGTCTGATCCAATCCACATATTTGATTTTGGCACAGGTTTTATACCGGATGCCCTTCCTACGGCAACCCTCCCAATTTTATTCCTGCTCACAGAGTTAACTCCTCTGTGACTGGGTTGGTTCTCTACCCTGGAAACGAACCCTTGCCACAGCAGTGAGAGTGTGACAAAATGTTAATAAATAATAATATTAAACTAATATACAGTATATTAGAAAAGAAAATGAATAATAAATACTATAAAAATCACTTAGAAAGCAGCATGGAGGAAAAACAATTACGTTTCCCTGTTAAAACAAATTCAGTGATATTATGTTGACTGATGAGATCACTTTTAACAAACATTAGACAAATTTTAGATTGAAGGTAATAAATTTTTTGTAGTTTTTTTTTTCTTTTAACACTGTTACTGTTATCATTTAAAAGTGTAAAATATAAAAGAGGAATCGTCAAAATTTTTTGATTAGTTAAGTGTTTTAGATGTTTTTTATTTTACATTTTTAAGAATTCTAAGAGTTAAATGTCACCACAGACACATAATCATGCACCGAAATGTATATGCGTTGTGCTAATTTATCTTCACTATTTACTCATCTGCTATTGTTCTTTCCAGACTCTCTCTTGTTCACCATCCTGCACACACAATCCCTAATACGTTTTAATGAGTTTTTTTTATAAATATAAGAAAATTCACAGTATACACTACTCAGAATGCATTGCTAAACTACTACACTCTAAGAACAGTTATCGTCTTCCCATGATTGACTTTTTTTCTTCTGACCTTAATTAATCTGATGGATGACTGTGTCCCCTCTAAAGGCTTATACAGTAGGATAATTCGGCTTTGGATTCTTCTCTCTCTATGGAGAGCTCCGTTTCCTTACTCAGCTACAAATCATGCAGACCCCAATTACTTGCCATATGCTTTAAAAATAGACACACACAGTATATCTGCAGTGGGATTTGTGTGTCCCATATGGACATAGATGACTGATAGGCCTTGTCACATCTTACACTGAGGTTTAGAGAGGTTTTATTTATTTTGTCAGTAACCAGTCACCTTACCTAACATTATTTGAGCTAACAAACCCTGGATTTCAACTTTACTTATCATTTGTAATGAATGTTATAAAATATATATATATATATTTTTTATAAATTAACAACTTGGTCCTAATTGTATCCATGACTAACGGTGACTCCACATTTAACAATATAAATCTGAAATAATATTACAAATTTCAGAATAAATCTGGAATCCTGATTATGAATGGAATTCGAGGTACTGCATGTAAATATTGAAAACCAGAGTCACGTGTTCACTGTAGTCTTGACCATGAATACACATCAGTTAATATGCATCTGCTATACACATACTATATATTTACTTTTTTAACATTGCATATGCTGTATTCAAGATTAAAGGCAACATAATATCGCACATTTGGACCATGATCTCTGTAATTTTTTATTTTATTTCTTGAAACCTGTCTTTAACAAATTTACATCCACCAGCATTTATAATAGTCCTAGTTAAGTTATAAAGCTTAGCATGAATTTAAACTGATTAAGGTTCATTTCTGAACTGAACAACAGACAGAGATGCAACTCTATTTCAACTACTAATGAATTAGTATGAACATATACAGCCTTTAATCATAGTACCTGTACAACATGTTCAGGACCCATATTATCATTATTCTTATTATGCTTATTACTATTAGTATATGAAGTGCATGAAAGTGGACACCCAATAAACAAACTCTGTAATGGTAGAAAATCAGAAAGATAATTGATGATCTTTAACATTTACACTTTTAACCCTTTGTGTCTTTGTCTTTGTGTTATCACAGGTGAGTAAGCTGGAGAGGGAGAAGATGCAAGAGGTGCGTCATGAGCAGCACAAGTCTGCAGCAGCGGTGAGCGAGCTGCGGGCCAAATTACATGAGGAGAAGCTGCGCGAGCTGCACTCGGTTCGCGAGACTCTGTTGCGCCAGCACGAATCCGAGCTGCTACGGGTCATTAAAATCAAAGATGGAGAGATTCAGAGATTGCAGGCCCTCGTGAATGTGCTCCGAGATGGTTCTACAGACAAGGTGAAGAACTTGACGAAATATTAGAGGAAATGTTTGTAGGCCGACAATGCATCCTGACTTACACACTGACTTTTAAAGGAGTTGGCTAGATCTAATGGACCAAAGTCAGCTAATCATGGACCTAATAATTGATGCTTTATATCAGCGGTGTCCAATCTTATCTGGAGAGGGCCGATGTGGGTGCAGGTTTTCATTCCAACCAAGCAGCAGCCACATCAGAGTCTACTAAAAGAAAGGAACAACTGATTAAACAGGTGGAACCAGGTGTGGCTTCTGCCTGGTTGGAATGAAAACCTGCACCCACACCGGCCATTTTTTGGATAAGATTGGACATCGCTGCTTTATATAATGGGGCACTGAACAGTGCTGTAGTTTGAAAACTAGTTATTTATTAAAAAAAAACTAAGGAAGTAACAGTGAATGATCTCTATGTGCAGGTGAAGTCAGCTCTGATGGTGGAGGTGCGGGAAGAGGCACGTCGGGGCTTTGAGGCAGAGCGTTCGCGCCTGCAGCAGGAGATCTCTGAGCTGAAGGGGGTGAAGCGGCAGATGGAGGATGCGCTGAACGTAGCCCTGCAGGCTGACAAAATCAAAGCCGCCGAGATCCGCAGTGTGTACCACCTCCACCAAGAGGAGATCAATCGCATCAAGAAGGAGTGTGAGAGAGAGATCCGCAGACTGGTACGTGCTGCTGTTATGCTCTTCTTTCAGTCATTTGAAATTTGCAATCTGATTTACAAGCCCAAAATGAGCATAGGTGTTAGCACACTTAAACTGTCTTAGTACGGTATTTATCAAATATATTTTACATATTTAGGAAACCTGAAAGTTGTGTGTAATTCAGAGTGAACCAGGGGCTAAGTGCACTCTCTACAGTATGTGCTTTGGACCCTGTATTGACCTGGTGCTTTCAAGTGTCTGGAGAATAAAAGTAGGTTTATTCATTAAATTCGATCCCTGCCATAAATGATAAAATGGAAAAAATATTCTTAATTAGTTTCATGTTTGTATAAACACTATTGGAGCATTTTAAGTCAGTCTTGGTGTTAGTCAAGAGCAGGAATCTATGGCTATCATGGGCACAGACTCAAACTGGACAGCTGAAAATCACCTAGACTTTATTTGTTTGGTCTTCACTTCACTTCAGTTTGTCCAGTTTTGGTGCGTCTGTGTCCATGTGCAGGTGTTCAGGTGTTACTGATAAAGTGGTGTTACTGAGATGTCTAGCACTTTTAACAATAGACAGAGCAGCTGTAAAATTCTAGATGTCAATGTAGAAGTGAATCACTAATAAGCAAGCCAGTGGTGACAGCCGCAAGATGACATAAGGAAGAAACCTTGAGAGGCGCCAGAATAAAAAGGGAGTCCAGTGAATAAATTGTTTTCACACTGGAGACCTTTGCTGCAATACGATCAGTGTGATTATTCCCAGTGTCTTTTCAGCATTGGTCTGGTTTCAGACGTTCATCCTAAATTATTACAAACGCACATGAAGAACACAGCCAGAACAATTGCAGACCGAATACAAGTTGCATTCACATTTACGAGAATCGAGGCTCAGTTCCAGTACAACCAAGCTCCTACAGGTAGTCTAGGGTTCGGTACTCTGATCCACTCCCTGGTCCAAGTGACAGCTTTCAGAGTGTCTCCTTTTCATGCAAAACATGCTTTGTTTCACGCTGTCATCGGTAGTTCATAGTACAGATCTACACTATCCAAGAGCCAGTGATCACTACACTGTTATCAGGCTCATCCAACAAAAAAGACGTGAGTTTCCAGATGTGATGTCTAGACCTTACAGCGTAAACGTATGACAATGACAAACATTCCCATGAGAAACTGATTGAACAAAGCGTGGATCATGTGATACTGTCACTGTGCAGCACTGTGTGCCTGGTCAGCAGAAAGCTGGGATGAGCTGAGAGGTTCTGTGCTGCTGTTGCTGCTGATGTACTGGGGATATCGATCCTCAGAACTCCTATCCTTTGGCTCTTCTTATTTAGCACAGCAAAAGAGAAGGAGTTTGTGGTCTTAATGGCATTATCTCAGTCAGTACACAGTCAGGATAACAATGGTGATGTGAAAGGGACATTGTTAATGTGTGTATGTTTAATGGTTACATAGAGAGCATGAGACTGTAGAAAGCTAACATCAATCAGGACCTGGAGGTGTAGAGGAAAGAAAATCAAAGAGAGTACAGTGGCATAAATTTAAGGCATATAAGGAAAGATAAAAAGGACACACAGAGAATGTTGCAGTGTCTCGGCAGATTTGAGATGACATCACCATTCTTGACATCAGTGTCACCCGGAGCTTGGAGAGTCAGTAATTTGTGTTTATTGCTTTCACATTGTATACTATCTTATTGCTTTCTTATGGCTGCAGGGGTTTGGTGTATCCTTGTACCTTTCCATTTTCTTAAATAAATAACATGTTGACATTTCACCTGGCTTCAATAAAGTTTTTCACCTTTCGTAGTCGAAGATGAATCGCAGTCAGCCAGGTGATTGATATATCTGGGAACATACAGTATAAATGAAAAGAGGCTATATTAGCTGTTTTATTCCTGATGAATAAACATACTAAGAGAAGTAGAAATGTAGAAAGACAGAAATGTACTGACTCAAAATATACATGTTAGAAATTTTCATACTGTGCATGTTGTTTGAATGTGTAAGACAGCTCTCTGCAAACACTAACCATAATCTTAATTAATAATCTTAAGCCATAGGTCATTTCATTCTCAAATGCTGGGCATTATGAACAAAACCGATCACATGCTCATTCACACTTAAGGGCAACATAGACTCACAAGCGGTATCGTTTCTGAGAAAACTCAGAGGGAACCCATGTTCTCTTCAATGGGAGAGCATGAGAATTTCCTCACATACAGTAACTCAAGATCAATTCACAGAGCTTTTGGCAACCAGTATCGACTTTATCACCATCATGCTGACACTTAACTATAACACAGGACTCATGTCTCCTTGCATATGTATCAATTTATTGATTATATTCTGGGTCCTATGGTGTCCTTGCGCCTACCAAAAATATTCCAGTAAATGAAATATTCACACTGTTCTATAATGTATATGGAACAATTAAAGCTTTTTTTTTTCTAAAGCTCTTGCCAAAAACTAACAATTATTTCTGCAACAACCTAACAGCAGCAGCTTGGTAGTATTTGTAATGACGTGGGGCAGGAAGCGGACCCAAACGCAGGATAGTAACACAAAACAGGGTTTAATAAAGGGGAACACGAGACAGGACAAAGACAACAGTAGATTCCGCGCTGCCATCAGATACAATTAGGAGCAGGCGTGGAAACAGGGCAGGGCAGACAAGGACAGGGCAAACACGTGACGAGGAACAATAACAAACATGCACGTGGCCAAAGTCCAGGCTGAATCATAACAGTATTGGGGCTTAAACCCCAACTTTCCAATCAATAGCCCAGAGCCTTAACCACCTGATCCACCACTGCCTGAGCTGATTGGACTGCAACTTTTGCAATCAAGAAAATGAGAGAAACATGTAAGTGATCAAGGGCATGTTTCATGTGCTGACTCAAGCATAAGTATCACACTTACACGTATTAGTCACAGTATTATAGTATTAGTCACATGACATCAGAGAGAGCGATGCCATACTGTATACAGAGTTTCAATAAAGTAGTCTTTTAAATTCACATTTCCAGCATTTGGCACATGCCCCCTATCCAGAATGACTTACATTATCACATTGTTATACAACTGAGCAATTAAGGGCCTTGATCATGGGCCCAACAGCTTGGTGAAACTGGGATCGAACTAACAACCTTCTGATTGGTAGCCCAACATGCCCTTAAATAAGATTCATAAGATGCTACATAAGCTTATTTCTATTCTGGTTGGGTAAACCCATGATCACTTTTGTTATAAATAAAATATGATATAAATTGAGCCACAGAATAATCAAGTATGAATGTGAATAAGCTGCTCTTAAAGTGATACAAAATGACCCTGGCAAGTGACAGGCATGACCGGATTAGTCTCTGAGACAGATGATGCACTCCGACACCTGAAAAAACAGCTTTACTGTCTCAAATACCAGCTTCGGGGTAGCTTCTAGTTGAGTTCATGTGGATTACAGCAGTGCATCCTTTCCTCTCTGTCACAGCTTAGTGGTCTTAGTGGAATCATATTTTTACAATTGTGTTATTATTCATTATCATTATTCATTTAAAAAGCTCTCTCCTTTATGTTGGTGAGAAGAACGTAGAGCAAATGTTCCGAGCAAGTTACATTTCACCTCTACCTATATCTGCATATCTTCTAAATTTAGAACAATATGTAAACCACTGTAAAAAAAAAATTAAGTGATCTCTTCCCATAAATGAAGTTTATCTTCAGCATCTCTACGCTAATACAGTGTTCTGCAAGATGTAGAACTGCAGTGAAGCAGTGTGTTGTTCAGAGAGAGCTGCTGATCCCTGTGGTTTCTTGGCTTGGCTGTGCATGACCCCACCTTTTAAGATTGGATAAAGGCCAGACCGTACTCCTCCACTCATCCCTATAGCTAAAACTGGTGAACAACAAGATGCAGGATGGAGCTGTGCAGTGTTTTATGTTGCTAGGCAGTGCTGGCATTCAGCTCCAGTTTGTGCAGTCAGCGGGTAATCGGTCCATTAGGAATGTTGTATCAGAGATCACACTGAGGAAGAAGAGTGGCATCAATCTGCTTGTCCAAATGAAAGGCACATACTAAATGCTTCACTAGTGATAGTGATAATAGTGATCTGGAGGTTAGGGTAGAAGGTTGTTATATTTTTCAGCTTTCTGGTGCCATCTCCACAACCGATCTGGTCAGCTCTGTCTAAGTGTTTACAGTAACAAAAATGAAAGAAAGTAGTAAGATCAATTGCATTCTAATACTAGAGATCATGTTTTAACGACATCTTTCAGGTTTTTTTTTTTCTGTTATCGCAAATGACCATGTAGTGTAGCTTTAATTAGCTGTTAGAATAAAACTTTAAAAGAACCTTAGAGATCAGTGGACATCAAATTGTTTTATTTATTTAATTTACATTTAAATTTGACTTAAATTGAATTCATATAAGATGAAAAATAAATACTAGATATACAAAGATGTACCTTTCTCAGATCATACTGGTTAGTAACAAAGGATTTTCTCTGTTTTATTCAGAGCAATTGTGACATACACGTACGTGTCCTGCCAACCACTGATTTCTGATGTTTTCCCAAACGTGTATTCTTGAAGCTTTATTTCTAATCTTTGTTTATTTAATAGTATTTGGACAATGGGTTCACTTCAATATTAAAATCAATTTTTTAATAAACCGAGTATAATATGCAAAGCTGGTATGCACAGATTATGCATAGTTACTATTATGGCATATCCATACTTAAAACTCTCTCTCACTCTTTCACTCCCTCTCTGACGTGAAAATGAT